>NC_056746.1:866952426-867177426 GCF_019279795.1 Protopterus annectens | reverse complement strand
TTTCTATTAATGTTTAAGGTTACACGTAGGTGACACCCTCTTCCTTCACTATATTGCCAGTATCTGGAACCCCCAACCCACATGTATTATCTCAGCTGTCCCACAAGATACATGTAAATAACACATGAAGGAACACCACAAGCACACTTGGATCAGCACAGGCTCATCACCTTGTGAAACCCTCCCCCCAACTCACACTATACCACTACATCAACTAGTGAAACTGACACCTCTTGTCCTGCCTCGTATATAAATCCCAACATCCAACAAACCTTCCCTATTGCTCCCCATCCAATTATTCCTACAGGCTACTATTCAGTTACAATGTCACCCCCACTACCTACCTACTCCTTCAATATTCCCCTCTACTGTACCACACAGGTATTGAATAACTACACCTACCCCGAATACCTGCATGCATCCTATCCAAAACTGTTAAACAGGAATCCAACTTCACCTTAAACTGCCCTTTGTCAACAGTCATACCTGACATGTAAACCTGACCTAAGCATGGATAATATCGACATGTTAATGTAAACTAAGCATGAAGAATGAGGGACGTAGCTATGTTACACCTGTTACCCTCTATGAATGTGAACACCTCAGTATTAATTGGAATAAGTAGCTGGGGTCATTGTGGAGCTCTACTCCCTGGGCCACTGCTGACAATGGACAAGCATACAGTCGGATTGTCCTGGTTGACAAACGTGAACTAAATACATGAAGATGCACATGTGTATGCAGCAGCAAGTGGGTGTAAGCCTGTTTGGCCTCCGGTATGCAATTACCACACTGGTGAAGCAATGTAGAAGCTAACTCAGTGCAAGACACTGCAACCAGAGGTCAGCAATGCTGAGCTTCGTGCAAACCAGAGCATATCCACCTACAAATGCTCCGCAGTGCCTTAGTCACTCTGTAGCCAACAGCTGTTGTCGTGGCCATTAACAAAATAATCTGCACTGCCAGGTTGCAACCCCCCTCCCCCCGACTATGCACACTATAGTCAATGTCAGTTCCACTAAACCATGGCGGATACACATTCAGCTGCTGTGATCACAAACACATTATCCAGCACAGTCATCCAACAGTATAGGAAATGTATATAAGTGTGTAGATTAATACCAGCACACATGTGTCCATTGCTCAATCACAGTATTATGAGTAGTCTATGTGCATCACAAAACAGTGCCTGTCCAATCATACTGTGAGAACAGTAGTCCTGCATAATACCGAAGGGAATAACGATATATGGTGCACACCGTGGGGGCGTGCGAGCGTGCTTCATGCACAGTATGTCACACCTGGGGCGTTGGTTCCGTGGAACCGGGAGATGAGGCTGGCTAGGTGTGTGAGCAAACTGATGCTACTCAAAACCCTGGCAGGATGCTACCAGTGGGAGAAACAGTGTAGATCAGCTAGGTCTACTCTTGACACAACAACAGGTCTGTCCCTGGTGGGATGAACCAACAGATGTGGGTCACATCGATGTCTCCACCAGTATCAGGGGAGGATCAAGGGAAGGCTGGTATGTACGTGGACTAAACAGATGAAGAGCCTGCAAACACTTGAGTCGAGACAGTATACTGGAGGAGTACCGAGACGTGCAGAAAGGGAAATGTGTGGAGGTGCAGTATGGCAGGACTAGCAACTGGGGAATGGATGTATGCTGTGTACGTGGAGCTCAGGGGCCAGGGGAAGGGAACATGGGTATGACATTATGGTAGACATATGCAAATGAAGCAGAACAGCAATAGTGTAATGGGAAGAGCATCCGCCTAATGCGCATGCATTCCCGGTTTGAGTCCCACTGCAGACATTCTATTTTCCATGTGAAATCTGTATGTTAACATCATTGTGCTGTATAACCTACTAAATAACATTTATATTTGCACAGGAGTACTGCCTTAAATGCACATGTGAAGTGTCATAATGACTAAGGCACTGGTAAGCAGGTGTAAGTGCAGAACAGCCTTAGTAAGCATGGATAAGCAGTTGTAAGTGTGTGTACGTTTGTTTGCATGTGTTGAACATTGCCTACATAGATTAAGCAAAGTAGAAACTAGCTGAGTGTAAGGAAATGCAACCGGAGGTTAGCATTGCTTAGCTCTGCGCCAATGTGCACACACCTGCGCACACCCGCGTACAACCGCTCAAATGTTCCTTACTCACTCTGTATCCGACAGACAGTTTTCTGCCCAGCAACAAAATATACAGCCTCTGCAAGGTCCAAACCCAGGACCCTGCACATCATACACTACGTGATTTACCAGTAAACCATGGCAGATGTACATACCCTCTTATTTCACATATATATCATCAAGCACAATCAGTAAACAGCACAGGAAATGTAATATCACACCACACAACGTCTTAATGCATGAATCCCGGACATAGTGCACCATAATGTGGGTACAAATAGTGAAATCTGTCATATGTTGCTCTAATACACTTAAAACGTTGCTAGTTACACAGTTATATGTAGTAGAACACATATATTGAAGGAGATGATAAGTCTGAAACACGAACATGTCGGCACGAATGACTGACCTCAGTCCTAAGGTCAGCCATGTCAATTGCCAAGAGAATGAGGTACAGGACACACATATAAGCCGAACATGCATGGACATATGGACAGATATATATATCTGTAAATGTAGACATAAAGACAGCTATAGGTATATATATATATATATATATATATATATATATATATATATATATATGTATGACTCACAAATAACCATATAACAGCAATTGTACATAGATAGATAAATATGTTCAGTATATATATATCTATATATATATATATATATATATATATATGTCTACATACACACAAACATATATATATATATATATATATATATATATATATATATATATATATAAATACATATACATATCTAGAGTTATATCAATGTCCAATTCTCTCCCTCTATATATGGGGGTTTCACATATATAATTATGCAGATATATATCTATATATAGATAGACGTGTGCCCACTCCGTACAACATAACAGACCATGAGCACAGTTAATGGGGGTGGGGGCACAAATCAGGGACACCTGGTAATTACTGCTATGTAACCCCCCCCAGCCCTAATGGATATACTGTGCAATCCAATATCCAGCACATGCAGTACTTGATGTCAGGACCCACCACAACACAGCTACAATGCTCCAACAGTAATCCAAGTCACCTGTACATGTCAAGGCAATATCTGTAATATAGCATGCAGAAAAGCCATTCTACCACAGGGAATGTACAGTGTTGAAGGGGTACACATTACAATGGTACAGATATGCACACACATCTATACATTGACAATCATGTGCAGGTATATATACATATATACATATATATATATATATATATATATATATGTATATATATATATATATATATATATATATATATATATATATATATATATATATATATATATATATATATATATCTTCTTCTTTTTCTTTCGGCTGCTCCCATTAGGGATCGCCACAGCAGATCAACTGTTTCCATTTCTTCCTCTCCTCTGCATCTTGCTCTGTCACACCAACCACCTGCATTTCCTCTCTCATCACATCCATAAACCTTATCTTAGGCCTTCCTCTTTTCCTGTTACCTGGCAGCTTCATCCATACCATCTTTTTCCCAATATACTCTGCATCCCTCCTCAGCACATGTCCAAACCAATGTAATCTTGCCTCTCTGGCTTTGTCTCCAAACCTTCCAACCTGGGCTGACCCTCTAATATACTTATTTCTAATCCTGTCCATCCTTGTCACACCCAGTGCAAATCTTAACATCTTCAACTCTGCCACGTCAAGCTCTGACTCCTGCTTTTTTTTCAGTGCCACTGTCTCCAACCCATATAACATAGCTGGTCTCACTACCATCTTTTAGACCTTCCCTTTCACTCTTACTGATACTCGTCTGTCACAAATCACTCCTGACACTCTTCGCCACCCACTCCACCCTGCCTGTACTCTCTTCTTCATCATCTCTCTTCCACACTCACCATTACTCTGAACTGTTGATCCCAAGTACTTAAACTCATCCACCTTTGCCACCTCTACACCCTGCATCCTCACCATTCCTCTATCCTCCCTCTCATTCACACACATATATTCTGTCTTAGTCCTGCTGACCTTCATTCCTTTTCTCTCTAGAGCATATCTCCACCTCTCCAGGGTCTCCACCACTTGTTTCCTACGCTCACTACAGATCACAATGTCATCTGCAAACATCATAGTCCATGGGGACTCCTGTCTGATCTCGTCTGTCAACCTGTTCATCACCATTGCAAATAAGAAAGGGCTCAGAGCTGATCCTTGATGTAATCCCACCTCCACCTTAAATGCATCCGTCACTCCCACCGCAGACCTCACCGCTGTCACACTACCCTCGTACATATCCTATACCACTCTTACATACTTCTCTGACATTCCCAACTTCCTCATACAATACCATAACTCCTCTCTAGGCACCCTGTCATATGCTTTCTCTAAATCCACAAAGACACAATGCAACTCCTTCTGACCTTCTCTGTACTTCTCCATCAACACTCTTAGAGCAAACATCGCATCTGTAGTGCTCTTTCCTGGCATGAAACCATACTGCTGATCACTAATCATCACCTCCCTTCTTAACCTAGCTTCCACTACTCTTTCCCATAACTTCATGCTGTGACTAATCAGTTTAATCTTGTTTGTAGTTACTACAGCTCTGCATATTACTGTTATTCTTAAAAATCGGCACCAAAACACTTTTTCTCCATTCCTCAGGCATCCTCTCACTTTTGAAGATTTCATTAAACAATCTAGTTAAAAACTCCACTGCTATTTCACCTAAACGCCTCCATGCTTCCACGGGTTTCTCATCTGGACCAACAGCCTTTATGTTCTTCATCCTCTTCATAGCTATCCTTACTTCCTCCTTGCTAATCCACTGCACTTCATGATTCACTATCTGCACATCATCCAACCTTCTCTCCCTCTCATTCTCTTCATTCATCAACCCCTCAAAGTACTCTTTCCATATGCTCAACACACTCTCTTCACTTGTGAGTACATTTTCCTCATTATCCTTTATCACCCTTACCTGCTGCACATCTTTACTAGCTCGGTCCCTCTGTCTAGCCAATTGGTACAGGTCCTTTTCTCCCTCCTTAGTGTCCAACCTTTTATACAACTCTTCATACGCCTTATCCTTAGCCTTCACCACCTCTCTCTTTGCCATGCACCTCATCTCCTTATACTCTTGTCTACTTTCTTCATCTCTTTGACAATCCCACTTCTTCTTCACCAGCCTCTTTCTCTGTATACTCTCCTGTACTTCTTCATTCCACCCCCAGGTCTCCTTGTCCTCCATCCTCTTTCCAGATGTCACACCAAGCACCTTTCTAGCCATCTCTCTTATTAGCTCTGCTGTAGTTACCCAGCTATTTGGTAACTCTTCAATGCCACCCAGTGCCTGTCTTAACTCTTCCCTGAACATCACCTCACAATTACCCTTTTTCAATTTCCACCATTTGATCCTTGGTGCTGCCCTCACACTCATCCTCCTCTTCTTGATCACCAATGTCATCCTACAAACCACCATCCTACGCTGCCTAACTACACTTTCCCCTGCCACCACTTTACAGTCTCCAATCTCCTTCAGACTGGCCCTTCTACACAAGATATAATCCACCTGTGTGCATCTTCCTCCACTCTTGTATGTCATCCTATGCTCCTCCCTCTTGTTAAAATATATATTCATCACAGCCATGTTCATCCTTTTCGCAAAATCCACTACCATCTGACCTTCTGTATTTCTTTGCTTAACACCATATCTTCCATTCACTTTCTCATCCCCTCTGTTCCCTTCAGCAACATGCCCATTGAAATCTGCTCCAATCACCAGTCTCTCACCCTTGGGTACAGTCATCACCACTTCATCCAACTCACTCCAAAATTTTTCTTTCTTATCCATCGCACATCCAACTTGTGAAGCATACGCACTAACAACATTCATCATTACACCATCAATTTCCAGCTTCATAAACATCACTCTTCTGACACTCTTTTACCTCAAACACACTCTTAGCATACTGTTCCTTTAGGGTAATGCCTACGCCATTTCTCCTCCCATCCACACCATGATAAAACAATTTGAAACCACCTCCAATACACCTAGCTTTGTCTCCTTTCATCTGGTCTCTTGCACACACAATATACCAACCTTCCTTCGGTCCATCATATCAGCTAGCTCTCTCCCTATACCAGTCATACTGCCAACATTCAAAGTTCCGACCCTCACTATCACAGTCCTAGCCTTTACCTGCCTTTGGGCATGCTTTCCCCCTCTTCTCCTCCTTCAGCCAACAGTAGCCCAATTTCTGCCAGCACCCTGTTGGCCAACAGTACTGGTGGCAGTCATTGTTAACCTGGGCCTCGACCGATCCAGTATGTATGTCTGTACTGTTGTCTGCATGTATGATTTGGCAAAATTTTATGCTGGATGCCCTTCCTGACGCAACCCTCCCCATTTATCCGGGCTTGGGACCGGCACAAAGAAATGCGCTGGCTTGTGCATCCCCAGTGGCTGGGTTTTATATATATATATATATATATATATATATATAAAATATAGATAGATAAGATATATGAGATATATGGGTACATACACATATACACAGACAAAGGGTATTAGTAGCCATACATATGTAGAAGTAGTGTAGACACACTGGGTGCAATGTATATCCCTCAGCCACAAGCCCTGTAACTGGTACCTGTGACATGTAGTGTGACAACCAGCCCCACAAAGTAAATATTTACATTACACATATACCCTCTTACAATTAAAAGGACCTGACATGACACACAGGTATGTATACACAGACAACTTTTATTTGTGTACCATACAGTAATGTATGCCATTACTGACAGCACATAGAATTTGATGTATATAACCAGTGATGGATGCAAGGCCCACACAAAACAGTAGATGCAGACAGTGCTGATATATAACATACTATGGTGTCCAGGCCAAGCCCTTCAATTCGTACAACAGTAGACAAAGGATTTTCCTGCAAGATAAGTAACAATCAACAATATCAGATGTAGTTCAGCAGCCTCCAATTACACCCTGTAGTCAAGCCCTAGGGGGACATTCATTACTTGTGGTAATGTCAATGTATCTGTCACATGTATGGACCCTGACCAACTAATGTTGTGGGAGTCCATGTTATGACTGGGATGATAGCAGGAATGCTAGCAGTAATTAATGATAGGGCATTACCTTACAACTCCGAACCGTATCACAGCAGGACAAAGCCTGCCATATATGTGGAGGACAAAGGCAGGAACACAGGGCCATACTCGCAATATTGCTGTTACACACCTTGGAACTTGCTGGTGTTACAAGATGTGTTGCAGCATACCCTTATGCAGGAATAAAACATCAGGAACACAAACGGATGTAGCCATGTACTGATAACACGCAACACACACACTGCCAGTGTAATATCCAACACAGGACCTGTGTGGTGGACAGACAGCACATGATAGGCACACCTCTGTCCAGCAAGAGGATAGGCCCACAATAGTGAGCTATGCAGACAGACTGCATTCCAAGGTAAACTAGTATGGACACACACACACACACACACACACACACACCCTGTAACACCAGTATTATACAAAGCATAACGCCACTCTACTCACAGTCTGTCTGCATGTCCTGATCCTCCTACATATATGTGGCTGCCCTGAGTGTGCAGGTTCTCCTGTAAGAGGTATTGCTATCTGCTGTCTCCAACATTGATGCCCACACACAGGAAGGATGTCCATCACACAGGGAATGTACAAGGAATACGCACACATGATGTAGGGATTCATAGTAGGTGGTTTCCATGACAGTGGTAATTGGAAGTACTATACATGTGTACTCATATATATATATATATATATATATATATATATATATATATATATATATATATATGGCTATCTGGATAAGTACATGTCCATATATTTCCACCATATGTCCTGGACATGGAGTGTAGCCCTACCCCAGCCCCTACAGTCCCAAAGTCGTAGTGCAAGGGGATGTCAGGTATGTATAGCAGATATATTAATAGACTATTTCTACTGTCATTGGGATTGTCTTCACAGACATGGTGTGTGTGGAAGGTGACATCTGCTCATAACATGTGTGCCATTGGGGACTGACAGACATCCTAAGGATATCATTGTACAGTACCTGCATATATAGCAGGCTCAACAGCCATGTCACAGCACAGGGTAGGATACACCTGTGTGAAAGTGTATAACCACAACCAATGTGAACACAGCCACATATGGTACACTAGCATAATAGTACAGTATATGTACTATTTGTTCTATACCATCCTCATATGTGCCACTCACAGAATGACCCTAGATATACTGGGCTGCTACACAGTTTGGTCTGATGGCTGTCTGTGGTATGGGACATGTGTGTGTATGGCCCTACAAACCTGTATGGCAAAACTGTACCATACAGTGGGGCAGCATGTAACATCATATAGAAGGGGAGCTAGAACAATGACATCTACCACAGTCTGTACAGGGGCCAAAGTACATATTAACAATACACACACTGGTGACATTCACCATCACCACACAGACCTCAGTACTGTACAAACATCCACAGAATGTCTAGGTTATGGCATGAAATGTAACCCCTACTGTACATGACATGTGTAGCAATCTGATATATCACTGGCTTGTTATCAGATATGATGACACTATTTACAGTGTATAGAACATATGCACCACTTCATGCATGACATATGTACAAAGGTTGACAGATTTGTGGCTGACAGCACATACACAGGGCCAGTATAGATATGTTGCTGTGATACCCTCATAAATCTACCATTGTAATGGGGTTTGCTGCAACATATGTCCAATGAGGGATATGTAGTCAGCAACTGTCACAGCCTTCACCATCTACAGACTGCAATCCTCACACTACCTTCTGCATTCCACAAATAGCTGCATCTTGGCGAACACAGGATACCAAAGGCATAACACTGCCCAGTCTGCAGATGACCCTGTAGATGGGGATACCTCATATACATGTAACTGACATGGCAGGTATTGCGACATGTACGACAGGCATATCCAGACAAACACTGTTAAACCAACATTACTCCTTATGCAGTATAGCAGCACTTACAGACTGTAGTCAGGTCAGGCACATCCTCCTCCTGTTTGCTGCCCTCTTTTCACAGTGTATATTGTTAGAGGTAAATCCACAACCCATCTGAGATGCTGTTTGCCAAACGAAAGTTCTAGTTCCTGCTCACAGTGACAGACAAGGACCAGCACCACCATGATGTTCCCAGCTATTGGAGTGCATTTCCATACAATTGGCTATGGGAATGTTACCACAGCTGTTCCACATGCAATCAGCTAGGGGAGAGCTGCAATTCATGCAGAGGCCATCAGCTGATCATGAGCATCACTTAAAATACACATGCTGCTGCCTAAGCAAAGCAGGTGTGGGCCTCCACATCCACCAGAGAGGGAGTGGGGGAGGCAGACAAAGGCAAATACATATCAGGGAGGGGTGGGAGGGAAAACTGAAGCATGTTTGTGTCACACACCTACCAGCACAGGGTATCAAACCTCCAACAGCTATGTAGTGCTATTACAGTTCGATGCAGCTATTGGATGCGCCATGTGGGTTATCTGGTCGGGAGCACTCAGAACATATATGTGATGGTGAGTGTCATCTGCAACAGGGATATGGTAGATATACAGTAGGTGACATACACATGCCTGTCTGCATGAACAGGTGCCAGCGTCAATACAGGCACACTCACACAGGGACACACACACATTAGCACATTTGGCAGGGCGAGGAGTGCAACTCATCACTAGTAGGATGGCCACAACACATCAATGTGCAGATAACACCTGCACCACACTGATCATACGGAGGTCTTATGGGCAGTGAGTAAGAGGGGGTGTCAGACATCAGACAGCATGCTTCACTGTGGCCTGGGGGGGTGTAGTGAGTGTGGATGTGGACATATGCACCATACAATACACACACAAACACACAGGGTGACAGTTCTGACATGCATGGATGCATGTCTGCATGGGTGTGTGGTGGTCAACAGTGCCAGCAGGCTATACAAGGGTAGGCGATGGGCATACCTTGACATCAGGCCACATGACAATGGTCTGCATTGTGGCTCAGGCTTGTAGCTTCTGCATTTGCCCACATAGGTGGGTATTGCATCCCTCATCCAGTCACCTGGCTGACTATTGCGTGTGGTCAATGCTGTGCATCACTTGCCATCTATGTGTTCCCTAGTCCATGACTTGGACGGTGTCTAGGATGTGCACACCTCCCACATGCATGTACAGTGATGTGGAACTGTACATGGGGTGTCTGTCCCATGCTGTAAACACAGATTATCATCAGATGTGCCAGGCTTGCCCACCTGTGGCAGGGACTGGTAATGGTCAGCAGGTTTACCCTGCACCTACATTGATAGCATACTAACAGCATTCCCTGATGTCAGTTTCATCTGTTCATACAGGGCATGTTGTCAGGCATGGTATGTCCATTGTGAGTCACATGTGAAGGCACAGTGGGGTTGCTAACAGTGATTGGCTGTCCTTGATATCACATGTATGGGCATGGCTTTGCACCCCAGCCTCTCAGCTATTTACATCTGTTATCCCTATATATTTGACATTGCGATATATAGTAGGGCCACCATAAATGAAATAAGCAAAACTCCTCCACATTGTCCACAGGTGTCACACACTCACAACCACCTCTACACAGGATGCAAGTTACAAACACTCACACACACACACACACACACACACACACACACACACACACACACACACACCTACCTGTCATGTCTGGGAGTAGAACCCCTACCTAACTAGTTTACTACACTACAGCACAATGCAGTTATAGTACGTGCCATGGACATTACTGAAATACATCTTTCCCAAAGGTGCATTTCACAATTAATGACATCAGCAGGATTACCAAAGTAGGGCATTTGTAATGTACTGCGAGTGAGTAGCTTATAATGCATTGCTCCATACACAGACACTGAAACACACAAAAAACATCCGGAACTGCCATGGATGGAGATGGAACCCTACCACCGTTCTAACTCAGACTACAGCAGTACGCACTTACAGGATGCACTAAGGTGATTACTAGGCTATCACTTTCCCAGAGGTGTATTTCTAGGTGAGTGACATCAGCAGCCTTGCCAAAGTAGAGTATATGTATTGTATGGAGTGTGAGCAGCCTAAAAAGCATTGCTCTCTATTCAGTCAGACACACACACAGATTCACACACTTGACAGGTCTGGGGTTTAAACACCTACCTGGCTAGTTTATTACACTACAGCAGTATACAGTTACAGAATGTGCTACTGTAATTACTGGGCTATCACTTTCCCAGAGGTGTATTTCTAGGTGAGTGACATCAGCAGCCTTGCCAAAGTTGAGTATTGTATGGAGTGTGAGTAGCCTTACAAGCATTTCCCTCTACACATTCAGAGACAGACAGGCATGCACACAAACACACACTCACACACTTGACAGGTCTGGGGTTAGTACTACTACCTAACTAGTTTATCACTACAGCAGTATGCAGTTATGGGATGTGCCATACATATTACTGAGCTATAGCTCTCCCAAAGGTGTAATTCACATTGGATGACCTCAGCAGGCTTGTCATACTACTGCTATGGGAGGGCAGTGTGTGCATGGTCCATACCTCATTTATATAGGGGTTGACATGCCACATGCGGGCACACATGGGGTCATATGTCACAGGTACATGTATACAGCTACTAGATGGCTACTTCCTTGTACAGTCTTGTTGCACAGCTGGCATGTACACCACATAGTCTGCCATGTTGAAAGGTACCGGTGGATAGTATCTGAAGTGGGTGACATCCGCACCTCATGTGTTGGAGGCCCTTTGGCTGTGTGCCGGCTGGGACAGGCCCGCATGGCTCCTTGTCATGGTCACCCTCTTCCACACATATATGCCTGTGTACCTGTGGCTTATTATAGTGCATTGTCTTTACATATTTGTCTGTATTCCTATCCACTGTGTGTGCCAGGCAGGAGAGGTGCATACTGACATGTGTCTGCACTGAGAACTGCGACTGCCAGATATGTCTGGCCCACTGGTGTTTGCAGACATGACCTTCATGTGTTTAAGTGTGTGAGCATGCCCAGTATGGCAATCTGTGTTGCATGTGTGGATCAATTCTGGGTAGTTTGTACTGCAGTGCTGACCTTTGTGTTGTACACCAACAGGTAGCATGCTGTGTCTGCAGGGTATCCATCAGTCATTTGGCATTGACTGTTGCTACATTTCTGCCTAGCGGGGTGGGGGCACATGACTGTTTCTACTGTTCTACACAGGAGTGGGGGGCACACCTGACAGTTACTATAAGTGCACGTTGGATGGGGGGGCACACCTGACACTTGTACACATTTGCTAGGACTGTACTGGTATGTCAGGTACTCCATTTCAGTCTGCTGACTAGAGGCTTACCAGTGTACTACAGATCCTAGCTTTGTTTACCTACATATTAGTTTCTGACTTCCTAACCTTCACAACATAGACTGCCTGGCCTGCTGTGGTCTGTCTGTGTAGGCTTGGGGGAGGGGTTACCCATAGGTCACACCCAGAGGCCATAGTGCAGCATTTGTTTGTGTTTGTCTTCACCTGTCCTGCTGGCTGAGACTGTTGTTGGGTATGTGAACCTTCCTGACTGGCACATGTGGCTCTTATGGACACACATGTCACTCAGGCCATTTCCTGCAGTGGGTTTTGTCACCCTGTGTAGTACTGGCTACTATGGTGACTCCAGTATGTGTTACAGATGTCATGATGTGACTATGGGTGTCTACTGTCTGCTGCCTTGACATTCGGCCACCCAATTCCCTTGCATGGTCACATCCATACCATAGCTACAGGTAAAAACACATTCTACTCCATTTGGCAATTGGTAGGTTGATCGACTTACCTTGAGGGTGTGCCGGACTTGAGGATGGTGCTGGAGGGCTGCCTATGTTGGATGCACATAGTACACTCCCTATACATGGTTGGGCACAAGTAGTGTCATGTTTGGCATCCCTTTTACTGTCTGTGCGAGTCAGAGAGAGGTGTCATTCCCTGGGCCCCTACTGTGTCAGTGCATATGCTATGCGTTGCCTCTTTTCCAAGGCCAGAGCATACTGGGCACGCCCCCTTTTGCCTACTGGGGTAGGCTCAGGTTGTTCCTCCTCTGAGTCACTCTTTGCCTCTACAGGCCTTGCCATTGGTGGGGGGCTGTGTGGCCCTGCAGCATGCTGTTCCTGCTGCAGCTGTTTTCGCAGGATCATACTGTGTAGTATAGCACATACCATAACAATTTGGGTAAATGTAGCTGGTGAATACTGCAGGGCTCCATCGGATGTGTCCAGACACCGGAACCGTGACCAGAGCATCCCAAACACACGCTCTATTATATGTCTGGCCTGTGCATGTGCCTCATTATGGCGTTGTTGTTCAGGTGTGTGTGCATTTCTGATGGGTGCCATCAGCCACAGCTCCAGTGGGTACCCAGCATCCCCTACTAGGGATGTCCACATCTGCAAATCTGTGGTACAGCTGCATCAGTTGCCATATGTGTGATTTGTCATAGCTTCCAGGGCAGTCAGCACACACATTCAGTATAATGCCCTGGGCATCACATACGACCTGGCAGTTGATGGAGGGGATGCCCCTGTGGTTGATGTAGGCCCTACCCTGCTCACCGGGTGATTTGATGCGTAAGTGCGTGCAGTCTATAGCACCCACTACCCCAAGGTAGTCTGCTATTTGGTGGAAGAAATGCATATTGGTGGTCAACACCTCACATGTATTGAGAAAATATACGTGCGCACTGGCATGTGCTGACATGGCATACAGGAACTGGTGGAATATTCTGGATGCTGATGCCTGTGAGATGCCCATGATATCCCCAGTTGTGCTTTGGGAGGTAACCGTAGCTAGTATACCTAGGCCTACACATACCTTGGTATGCACTGGGATGGGTTCCCCTCAGCCAGTTTGGTGTGTCAGGTGTGGCCTGCACAGCTCAACAATTTGCTGTAGGAGGTCTCTGTCCACCCTATAGCACTCCACTATCTCCAGCTCATGTAGCCCCTGGTAGGTTACCTTGGGTCTGTACACTCTTCTCTGTCTTCTCACTTTGGGTTGTTTGGCAGCATTCACATCCTTACAACCTTCAGCCTCTTACGCATGTTGTTCTATGTTGCCTGCTGCAGCCCTTCTCATTTTGTAGGTTTGTTTAAAATTTCCCCGCTTACCCAGTGGTGTAGGGTGTGGAAAAACCATGTGGGAAGGTGTTTGCTTAGTTTATAGTGGTGTTCTGGGCTGGGCTGGTCTGCTGCCTGTGTAATTAGCTGATTCTGATACATTTCACCTGGCAGCTCAGCTAGTTCTCCTTGATTACCTTCCTACTGCTGTTTTCCCTTCCCATTGCCTCCCTGTTTAAGCCTGTGTGTGCGCCACGCAAACAGAGTGCTCAAATGTGCACAGAGCTGCTATTTCCTGGTTTAACTTAATTTTTCTTCCTGTGAAACCCGGTGAGCGGCTCGCACACCCGCTTACACTTTGTAAGGAGTGCTAGGCAGTTTGGACACACCTCCAGCTTAGCTGTGCTAATCTAGGAGCAGTCCCAAGCCACAGGGCTCCAATCCAGTTACAGTATGCCTGACACCCCCCATGATGTCACCTATATCCTAGTCTTGCGCCCAGCTATTTCTACTTTTACACTCTTGGGACCTGCCTCACACCCTGGGGAAATCTGAGATTCACTATCCTTCTCCTCATTTGCATAGGATTGCCTGCTAATACATAGTTACATGTCCCACATTGAGCCGCCCCCCCTTAGCAACCATTATTCAATGGCCAGGTTGTCTTATGCCTGCCATTGACTTGCATGGCAGAATACTGCTTTTAGTTAGAATGCTTATTTTAGGTTTGTTTTATTATTTTCCCCCCAATCCCATTTGCGCTCTGCTGCCCTATGCTTAAACAGGCAAGATTGGCGAGAAATAAATAAAAGTTTTTTTATTATTTACACATTTTGCAATGCCAATGGCCTTCTACTTGGCCATTGGCATGCTTCATCAATGATATGCAGCCTTTTTTTGGAGCTGTCATTACTCCGTTTTGTGGTTTGTAGAAATGTACTCGGTTATTGAGTACATTTCTTCAGACTGCACTCGTCCTGCACTGACAGCTGCCTGCTTCCTGGATCACAAATTACCCTCATTTGCATGGTTTTCACCTGCAAATGAAGGTAATTTGCATACAGGAGCTTGGTCCGTGCAGGATTAGCCTAAGAGCTCAAGTGCACGTCCCGGGTGCTCGTTCCTGGATCGCACGTTGACCATATTGCCGAAAATAGCTCCTGCATGCTATAAAGGGCTTTGTAAATCTGGAGGAATGTCTTTTCTTTTTTCAGGCGAGGAAGATCAGAACAGGAGCTGAGCTCTGTGCATCAAGCGGATGGCCAGGCATGAAGAACAGTGGAGGGAGAGAGGCATGTTGATTACTTTTTCTGTTCTATGAAATGAAATGCATCTAATCCTGTTTAAGTCCTGCATGTTTCACAGTAACGTGTATATTGATTATGTAGGAATACATCAGTAGGGTAAGTGGAATCATCACATCATAGCTGTGCTTAGAACTTTGATTGGTATACAAATATTGAATTAGCATGTAGCATCGAGCCACTGTTTCAGCAAACAGATTTGAATTGTACTACACAACTTGAATAACAGTGCAGATAGTATATCTGTCACACATATTGTACCCCTTCTTTTTTACTTTTATTTTAGGGAGATGTTTTATATAGAAGTCTTAGTATTTTGATGGCTGCTTAAAATGTATAAGTTACTATTATCTGTCACATGTATTGTATATTTGTTCAGGTAAATATTTTGTACAGAAGTGTTAGTATTTTGATTGCTGCTTATAGTGCATGGTATGGTATACTTTTAAGTGTGGCTATGATTGCCTGCATATTTAATGTCTGCTGTGTTACTGTTCATGTTGCTGCACCTTTTGCAGACTGTGTGGCATGTTATTATATATGTGTGTTGCTGCACCTTTTGCAGACTGTGTGGCATGTTATTATATATGTGTGTTGCTGCACCTTTTGCAGACTGTGTGGCATGTTATTATATATGTGTGTTGCTGCACCTTTTGCAGACTGTGTGGCATGTTATTGTATCTGTTTGCAACACCTTGGTTGTTTTATTTAAACACAGATGTAGCCTAGGTTTACTGTCAGTTGTGCAGATAGTTTGCAGCAGTTCAACAACACTTTGGATATCTTTGTTAAAACACAGTTATAACCTTGGTTTACTGACACTTGTGCAGACATTTTTTGCAGCAGTTCAGAATCAGTATACCCTGCAGTTCAACACTGGTACTGCATCTGCCTATGGATGGTTTTGTTAAAAGACAGTTGTAACCTTGGTTTACTGACACTTATGCAGATAGACATTTGTTTGCAGCAGTTCATATTCAACAAGCATCATCACATTGTTTGCATTTTGCAGACAACTGATTGGTAATTTTAGGTAGATAATGCATACAGTTGTATGCCTACAATGCTGTTAGTAAAAGATATAGTGGATTCTTATATGTCACAAGGTGTGGTGATTGAACATTTTGTTACTGGTGTATTCATTATACTGATGTGCGTTCAGCCAATTATCATGCAGCCTGACTCAGATGCTTGTCATATTGCTTGCCAATTGTCCGATCACCTTTCTCCTCATTTTAACAATGACATTTGGTGGTTATACATCCACGGTGGTGCAGCGGTAGCGTTGTTGCCTCACAGCAAGAGGTTCTCCCGTTCGATTCTTGGCTGGAGTGCAGGGAGGGCCTTCTGTGTGGAGTCTGCATGTCCTCCCCGCGGTTGGGTAGGCGTTCAAAAGACATGCGTAAATGGGCGTGCCTTCGTTGAAGGTTGAACGTCGAGCTGGAACTTCGGCGTTCGTCAAAAAATACTGCCAATCATTAGTGGACCGGAGTTCTGCTGTAGTGACCCCTAACCGGGAAAAGCAGAAAGACAACAACAACATATAGATCAGTAAATGCAGATAGCACAATCTCTCATTTTGAACATTCATACATTCTTACAATGCTGATGACTCAGGTGGGTGTGTCTAATCCTATAGAGATTTCCAAAAAAGAATACTGACATCCTGTTTATGAATAGGACATTAAGGGCCAGCCATTTATGAGGTACCTCTGTCCATGATGGACATGTGTCAGTCCCTGTGTAAATTATCATAATAGGTTCTGCTATGATCTTTATGGGAATGTTGTGCGGGATAGGCATTTGCTTTTCTTTTCTGTTGTGTTTTGCAATTAATCTTCACAAAGTATGGTACCTGTGGGCATTCTTCTATCAGACGGCGACAATAAGCACATGCCAGGCTATGTCTAGAGTCATCCAATGATGGCAGATATTGATGACCACAATGAAGATAATAAGGAAGCTGGACTTGCCCCTGCTCAAGCCATCATTCTTGCACTCTGGAGGAGATGACATCACAACCAAAATCAAGATGATTATTGGGAGGAGCTCTGGGAGGTTATGACCCATATGTCCTGAATACAGATGAGGGACATATCTCTCAACATGGAAACATCAAAAATCTGGACAAAGGCCCATGAAAAATAGGTGCAAATCTGTACGCTGATTAACACAGAATTTGCATATATAATTGTGTAACCCTGCCCACTCCAATGGGATTGTGGGGTGCCAGCATTCAAATGCAAATTGAAGAACAGACAAAATATTAAACACAAAATATAGCCAGAACAATAGAGTTTAATTAATATTAACATTTGAACTTGTTTAAAACTAAAATGCAGTTTTATTTTATAAAAAATAAAATTATCTGCTACACTAATAACGTGTAACCAGAACAATACTGTTTTACTATAAATGTGTATATTAACATTTGAACTTGTAAAAAAAATTGAGCTTGTATAAAACTAAAGCACATGCTACACAGCTATGTGCCAGTTAGCCATTGTGATCCAGTGACCAAAACCTCCTCTGTCTACAATCCTAGCAAATCTGCTAGACATTGTTCTTGTTCAAGGTTGCCAAGGCCTAGAATGCCATACCTGTATCCATTCAGGTCTATGCTCCCTCCCATCTTTCAAAATTGCTCTGAAAGTCTTCCTAGCTAAAATCTTACTATGTTCTTGCTCAAAACCACGATCAATGGCATCCCTAAATGTAAACATTCCTCAGAACTCCTTAAAGTCTCTTCCCTGACTTTCTCTCTAAATAAGCCTGTTTCTGCCACACTTTATATTATAATTCCTGTTTGTATTACACTAATGTACCTTTAATATCTCTACAAACTGTCTAAAATTTCTCTTAGTATTAAATGATTGTCATATAACTTGTATCGATTCTTAGCCAGTGTTTTGTATTATGTCCAATTTGTTATAATTATTTAAACTGCAGATGTTTTTGTTTTCTTTCTGAAGATTGTAAAATTATTGTTCTTGTTTTGTAATAATTTAAAGCTTTTTCCCTGAGCCTCCACTGAAAATGGGCTTCTACACAGTTGGACTTTCCTGGTAAAAAAATGTTAATAAATAAATATCCTTCAGAAAAAACAATACATACCATGTTATTCTAACAGCCTTTTAAGTTTATAAGAATAATATTTAAAATTTCTGCCTATTTTTCGATCTTTGTTCCCACATCATTTAAGGCTTTATCCAGATTTATTGTGTTAAGAGGTTGAGAGGTATGCTAGTAATACAGTCCTAATGTGTAAAATATCCAGACACTGGTACAATAGCCAGGTATTTGATAACGTACAATTCTCTTAATCACACTTTTAATCATGGTTATTACTCTTGGGGGTTTTGTCCTTGCTATAAGACGCAGAGATATTAAAATTTATTACACTAAGTATGGATTTATATGGATATTAAGTCCCCTCCATGGATGATGATGGGACATTGCTGCCACAAAGCTGTGACTTTGTGTTATACTGATTGCCAATTTGCCATTCATTTTTGACCAACATATACTTCTGATGTAATTTCTTTGTGGCTTCATGCCATGGTTCTTGGTTTCCACTGTGTGCCAAGCAGGGCTGTTCCATTGTCCTCTATAATTTGCTTAAACATGTAATGCTTTTTGGTAGTCCTCTTTGATTGTTTCTTCACTGTATTCTTGTATACTTTTTTCCCTTCTTTCCCATTTCAGTATATTGGTCATATATACTGAACAAGTATAATCTGCAGTGAGACATTCTCTTGATATATGCTAGCTTTTAATGCCAACATAATCTCCTTGGTCTAAGCATGTGTTGGGCAAGACAGTTGGTATGGTAAACCAAATTAATGAAATTCCACACCTACATGTCTCTGAGTCAATAAACTGCCACTATGTGCCCTATATGGAATGCAGGCACAATGGGGTTATAGTTCATAAATAAAGTGTTAGTAAAAAGTTTGTATTCTTTTGTTACTGCTGCCTGTTGATAAAAGAGAGACATATAAATATTTCAGGGAGATCAGTGTACAAGTTACTATTACAACGCTCTACACAGCAGGATACTTAAGTCACTAGCAGTGGTCAAACACTTGCACTGCCTGAACACTGAACAATTATGAACTGAAAATGTAGCTTGTTTCAGTTCTCTATGCCACCGTGTAGTTAAGTAAAAAGCGCTGACAATTTCAGCACACCTGTGCATCAATTGCACACACACACACACACACACACGCACGCACGCACACACACACACGAACAAACATTACGGCATTCAGTTTACCGGTTAAGAAGAACATAAACTGAATGCCAAGAGACAGTTAAATAATTGGAAGAATGAACATAAACTGAATGCTGAGAGCCACTTACACAGTACAGTTCCTAAATGCATAAACTGAATGCTGGGAGCCAGTAAAACAGTAAAGGTTTGCACACAGTATCTCTGGAAGAATGAACATAAACTGAATGCAGAGAGCCACACACAGAGATAAACTGAATGCCTGTGCCCCACCCCCTAAATGCAGCAAGTTAGCAACGGTTGAATAAAGAGTATATCTTGGCCAGCGTGGACTTAAAAATGCACAAGAAGTTCAAGAACCTTAAACAGTACAGTTCTGCACACAGTATCTCTTGGAAGAACTAAATAGAATGCAGACCGAGAGCCAGTTAAACAATTGGAAGAACGAACATTAACTGGCTCTTGGCCTTCAATTTAACAGTTGGAAGAAGAACATAAAATGAATGCCGAAAGCCATTTAAACAGTACAGTACAGTTACTAAATGCAGCGATAAACTGAATGCCTAGAGAGCCAGTTAAACAGTACAGTTTTGCATCTGCACCCAGTATCTCTTGAAGAATGAACATAAAATGAATGCTGAGAGTCAGTTAAACAGTACTAATGAAGGAATTCCATAAGTATGCCTCAGAGTGAAAACTCCTTACATGGAGCCCACAAACCACCACTTCCAAATGTGAAAAAATACTGTGAAAGTAAGAAATACACAAGAAAGGAAATTCCCATACAAAGCAACACTTCTTTCTGTTCTGTTAGAAAAAAAATAGAAGCAGACTGAACTGTTTTGTACTTCCCTTGTTCGGACTAAAGATCTAAGCATAAGCATGAAATGTGCACACTCTGCTTTTATTTATTTATTTTCCCTAATAGAAGTCAGAATGAACATTTGCTTCATTTCTTGTTTATTTGCTAATTGTCACTGACGGATCTCAGACTCAGTTCCTAAATACAGGGATAAACTGAATGCCAAGAGCCAGTTAAACAGTACAGCTCTGCAGACAACACAGTATCTCTAATCTCTTGGAAGAATGAACTTATACTACACACTAAACTAAATGCAGAAATGTTCTTACCTGGAGCTGGAGGACTCTGCAAAATTTAATGATGCTGCCCGCCATCGCTGTTATATTCCCTATTCCCTCCAAATCCAACAGGCAGTAGCTGATGTCATCACGCACGCCCCGATAGGCTGGTGATGCATTGTGACATCGGCCAAAAATTTAAAGTGGCACTGATAACTGGTAATAAAGAAAAAAAAATATGGCAAAATTTGGAAATTAAGGGGGCCACTTGGGAATTCCTCGCACCCCAGTATTTTGCCTTCAAAAACAGTAAATACTGAGGAATTTGGTATGGTTGAGAGGTATGATGAGGAACATGATGGGGTCATTCTTTCAGTATATGGCACAGGCTATGTGCAATTTGTTCAGGGAGATAGCTCATGGGATTATTCAGGAGTCTCAACCTCATCAGCCTGGTCCATCCGGTTGGTAAGTATTGTCTGTGTGCTCCACTTGTGTTATGCTGCCAACATGGTGGCTGCCATATAATTGATTGGATTGTATATAAATTCTGGGGAGATGTATGTAAGAGTGGTGCAGGATATGTACAACAGCAGTATGATGGTGGTGAGGTCTGTGGTAGGATTGATGGATGTGTTCAAGGTAGAGGTGGGATTATATCAAGAATCAGCTCTGAGCCCTTTCTTATTTACAATGGTGATGGACAGGTTGACAGATGAGATCAGACAGGAGTCTCCGTGGACTATGATGTTTGTGGATGACATTGTGATCTGTAGTGAGAGTAGATCTAGAGAGGAGAGGAGTGAAGGTCAGCAGGACTAAAACATAATATATGTGTGTGAATGGAAGGGAGGACAGAGGAATGGTGAGGATGCAGGGAGTAGATTTGGGAATGGTGGGTGAGTTTAAATACTTGGGATCAACAGTTCAAAGTAATGGTGAGTGTGGCTGAGAGGCAAAGAAGAGAGTGCAGGCAGGGAGGAGTGGGTGGAGAAGAGTGTCAGGAGTGATTTGTGACAGACGGGTACCAAAAGTGAAAGGGAAGGTCTACAAGATGGTAGTGAGACCAGCAATGTTATATGGGTTGGAGATGGTGGCACTGATGAAAAGACAGGAGTCAGAGCTGGAGATGGCAGAGTTAAAGATGTTAAGATTTGTAATGGGTGTGACGAGGATGGACAGGATTAGAAATGAGTACATTAGAGGGTCAGCTCAGGTTGGACAATTTGCAGACAAAGCCAGAGAGGTGAGAATGCTTTGGTTTGGACATATACTGAGGAGGGATGCTGGGTATATTGGGAGAAGGATGCTAAGGATGGAGCTGCCAGGTAAGAGGAAAGCCTAAGATAAGGTTTATGGATATGGTGAGATAGGACATGCAGGTAGTTGGTGTGAAGATCAAGATACAGAGGACAGGAAGAAATGGAAACCGATGATCCACTGTGGTGACCCCTAATGGGAGCAGCCAAAAGAAAAAGAAGTATATGCACACTGGTGCATGCATACCATGTATCTGTTATCATCATGTGACATTTACTTCTGTTTCAATGTGTGCATGACACACATTAACACACTACACTTTCCTCCCACATGCAGCTGTCCATGAACTGTGGCAGTTAACCTGCAGGTAGTGCTGCAAGCGGCATCCTGTAAACATCTGTTTTACTGGGGCAAATGACAGACAATGCATGTTGTCTAGAGTCCATCACTGTGTTATGGCATGGAATTATGTATTGCCATATCATGTATGTGCAACAGAAGGACATTTCATTCCCCATGTGTTTTGGATGACAGTTGTCATGATTCCCTACTGGCATGATGTGGTGTTGTGTGCCATAGTTTGGTAATACTGATGCTATGTGGGATCATATACAGATTTCATAGTTTCATAGTTTCATAGTTTAGTACTAGGCTATCTGCCCTGGGGCATTTGTAAGCCTAGCCATAGTGATGTGGCTTTCGCCACCCCATGAAATGGTACAAGAATGCACAGAATGGATTTAGAATACTGTGCCTCTGTCTAGTAGTGACACAGTGAAGGTCCCCTTATATAATAGAATTAGTTTACTGTGCCCCTGTCTAGTAGTGACACAGATGTGACCCCTGGGGTAAACTTACGATCTCCCATCCACTCATCAAGATTTCTCTTGAAGAGAGTCAGTGAGGGGCTCTGCCTAACATGAACTGGGATCTTGTTCCAGAGCATGGGAAGCCTCTGGGTTATGAATCTATCCTTCCAGCATGTCCTATTCATACTTGTGCTGAGGTTTAAGTCTTTAGCTCTCGTGGTTCTGATGGATTTGGATTTTTTGAGGTGGAGCATGTCCATCAGTTCCTGATTGGACATGGCCTTGTACGTCAGGCAGAGATCACCTCTGAGCAGGCGGTATGCTACTGAATAGAGCTGGAGTTTCTTTAGTCTGGCAGAATAAGACATATGTTGGAGACCCTTGATCCTCTTGGTGAGGTACTTTTGTGGTCTCTCCAGCTGTTGCAAATGCCGGGTGAGGTACATACCAAATGGGGCATTGTACTCAATCATGGGTCTGATGAGGGAGGAGTATAGGGGTACAATGACATCCTTGGATCTGGATGTGAATCCCTTCATGATAAGGTGTGCAAGGTAGAATGTTTTTCTAACCACTTTGGCAACGTGGGTGTCAAATGAGAGGTCACTGTCGACTTGGGTCCCTAGGTCTCTGATTACTTTTTCCATACTCAGTGGGTTGCTGTATATGTGATAATTTGTGGGTACTTTGTTTTTCCCAAAGGGGATGACTATACATTTTTTGGCATTTAGTTTAAGGCCATGACTCCGGCACCAGTTGTCCGTTTCTGTGAGGCCTTTTTGTAGGATGTATGTGTCCGCTGGTGTATCGACTATGGTGCCTAGTTTGCAGTCATCTGCGAACTTTGTCAGCCACAACCCTCCCATGTTTGCTTTAACATCTGAGAAGTAAATGCCGAACAAGAGGGGTCCCAGGACAGATCCCTGTGTGACACCACTTGTGACTGGCTTTGAGTCTGACATTGCTCCAGCAATTTTAACTTTATGGGTTCTGTCCTTTAGCCAGTTTGCAACCCATCTAGTGACATAAGGGTTTACGTTTAAGCTGTTGAGCTTATCTATGATGCCTGAGTGGGG
This sequence comes from Protopterus annectens, assembly GCF_019279795.1. NCBI lineage: Eukaryota > Metazoa > Chordata > Ceratodontiformes > Protopteridae > Protopterus > Protopterus annectens. The sequence goes on along the minus strand of NC_056746.1, from coordinate 867,153,331 downwards.
TATTGTGTCGAAGGCCTTAGCCAAGTCCAGGTAGGCTGTATGGACTGCTTTGCCCTCATCAATGGCTCTAGTGACTGTTTCGAAAAAGTCAACCAGGTTCAAAAGGCAGGATCTGCCCTTTACAAAGCCGAACTGGGTGGGGTCAAGTGTCTGTAGGTCCCCAATGTCTCTGTTTATGAGTTCCATAATGATTCTTTCCATAGCTTTGCAGACCAGGCTGGTTAAGCTTATGGGGCGGTAGTTCCCATGGTCTGTAGAGGTACCCACTTTGTGGAGTGGGACCACTGTTGCTGTACGCCAGTGTTCAGGTACATATCCTGTAGTAAGGCTAAGGTTAAATAGCATTTTTATGTGCGGGTTTAGCTCCTCTTGGAGTTCACGTAGCACGCAACCCGGGATACCGTCAGGTCCCATTGATGCTGTGTTTTTAGCTTTGCTGAGGGCGGCTCTCACTTGGACATCTGAGATGACAGGGAGATTAAATTCAGCTGGGGTAAGTATTTCTTCTTTTGGGGGTGAGGGAGGGGAGAAATTTGCACTCTACCTGTCAGCCAGAATGTTGGCAATATCTGTGGGTACAGTGTATTTTTTGTTGTTGTGAACTAGCTCTGAGCATATCTGAGGGTTTCCACCCAGGTTTCTAACATAGCTGAAGAAGGCTTTGTGGTTATCTTTAATGTCCTTAGCGATTTTTCTCTCAAAGTTGGCCTTGGATATTTTTATGAGAGAATGTAGGTTTCTGCTAGTGTTGATCAGAGATGTCTTCCCTTTTTGGGATTTTGCTCTGTCATGCAGTAGTTTCCTTCTTTTGTTATACAATTTGTTAATGGCTGCGGTCCACCAGACAGGATGCTTGCCTTTGGTGGAGAGGGACTTGGATTTATTTGGGATTGCATGATCCATGCATTCTTGGAGATGTCCATAGAAAGCATTTGTGAAGGACTCAGCATTGTGGGATGTGGTATCCACTGGCCCAGTGGGCTTAAAGGATACCATCTCAGTCTTAAGAAGAGTGAAGTCTGCTTTTGAGAAGTTTTTCACTGTGGTCTTTTGTGCTGGGGGTGGAGGTGGGATATGTATATCCAGGGTGATTAGTTTGCGGTCAGATCTCACTAGTGAAGGGTATACCTCCGGTGTGGAGCATTGTGTCCCCATGTTTGTGATGATCAGGTCTAGTATATTATCTCCCCTAGTGGGAGAGGTGACTAGTTGTTCCAGTGCATTTGAATTTATGAATTCCAGGAACCTTTGGGCTAGGGTGTTAGGGCTAGAATAATATACCCAATCTATGTTAGGGTAGTTGAAGTCTCCCAGTATGATGGTATTTTGTGATACATTCATATCCTCCAATGTCTTCAGGAAGGCTGAGTGGGGTTCCTGAGATTGGGAGGGTGGTCTGTAACATGCTACCAGTTGTATAGCAGTTTTGCCTATGGTTAGTTGCACCTGTATGGTCTCCGATGCTTCATCTGTTGCTACTAACCTGGAGGTATGGGTGTCCTTGATGAATATGGACACTCTCCCTCCCTTTGTGGTTCGGCCTGGGTTTTGGGGCTGAAAAGCATGATACGAGGTATAGTCTGGTAGCGCTGGGGTGCTCTCAGGAGCCTTGAACCAGGTTTCAGTTACTGCACAGACATCGATGTTCTCCATACTGAGGAGTGCATCGAGTGCCTGCATCTTGAGATTTAGACTTCTGGTGTTGAGCAGCATTACCCTTAGTTTTTTTCCATTTTTGTTTTCTAAGGAGGTGGGTTTGTCTTTTGAGCCTTGCCTAAAAAAGGCACTATGGGGTGGCAAGAGCCTTAGCCAATATCCGAAGCCCAGTGGTGACAGGTGCAAGCCGTCCCTTGCAAGCAGCGTGGCTTGTCCAACATGTCATCCCAGGCAGACAGACATTGGATCAGCTTAGAATGACACCAGTACTTGAGCCAATTATTAAAGCTGATCATCTTGTCTTTGTATTGTGGCATCATTCTTGGTGAGGGCAAGATGCTGCTTAGGGTCAGGGTCATACCAGCCTGGGCTACATAATCAGAGAGCTCCTCTATGTCTCTTTTCATGTAGTCCAGGGAGGTACATCTCAGGTCATTCACGCCAGCATGGACAATGACGGAGTCATATTTGTACTTGCTTTGGAGTGACCTGAGTGCGTGTGTTATGTGGAAGATCCTAGCTCCTGATAGGCAACTCACAGTCACCCTCTCCTTGTTCAGCCTGGTAAGCGGGACATCAGTGTGTCTGACTATAGAGTCACCTATTACTAGTGTATCAGGCATGGTGTTTGGCCTTAAGGGCTGTGATTGATTGACACACTGATTTATTGAAGTATGTGTTGCATGTGTGTTAAATAAATTGTTAAAATCAGACTGTAAAAATCATTAGGCATTTTTAAAATGACAGTCAATAACAGACAGTAATGCAGGAAACTCAAGTATCTAATTTACAAATACTCTAATGTACATTAGGAGGCAAAAAACCATACACAAACTTGTACAGAATTTTGTCTAGCTTTATTTATGAAACACATGTCATTTTATACGTTTTACAATCAGCCTTTGCCCACCTCACTGACGTGGTCAGTGACAGGGTCTTTACATCATAGTAACTTATGAAAAAGTGCTGAGATGGTGTTTCAAAAATCTTTTTCCCATGAGAATATTACAGCCTTGCAAAGCACCTGGTCGGTCACAATGTCCTTCCGAGGATGTAGCCAATTCAAGGCTCTTAGATTAGTTCGAATACAATGGGTGCATGTCTTCTTTAATACTTCTCTTTGTCTCTTTCTTGTTCACCAGCTGGACATTATCTCTGATAGTGCGCACAAGGCCGTTCTTCTGGTGGAAGCAGGAAAAGATACACATGCACACAGATTCATTATTTTCTAACTTTGCAAAATAATCTTTCACTGACAGACATGAGCCAGGCCGAGCTGGTCGCTGCCAAGGCCAAGTTTCTAATCACACTGCAGCTTATGCTTCAAGCAATAATATGCGAGTTTATTTCTACTATTATTCTAGTAAAACAGAATTAAATGCATTACATATTATACTATTTTTCAACCTTTGCTCTTCATATAGATTTGAGCACATTTATTCCTGTCTAAAGCACACATTTCCCTATATATCTGACCACACAACTTATATATGTCTGAATGTTTGAATACATATTTTCCTAACAGCTTATATGTGAATACATATTTTTCTAACATTCTCCCTCCTGTTAATGCATTTCATTCTATTTGAAACATAAACAATATCATTTCATTTCTTAGCCTTTTCCTTTTCAAGGACTTTCAGCTAAGTAAGTCATTTATTTTATATTTCAGAAAAAGCATCATCTGAAATTAATCTTTCAATTTCAACACTTTGGTAAAAAGTTTTAGTAACAGATATATCAACAAATTTTTGATTAATCTTTTCATGCAGGAATTTCACAGTAAACACATGCTCCTATTAGGAGTATACCCACACAAATAGCAATTAAGTGTTTAATAGGATGGAACCCCACCCCCCCAAACAGATTCTGGAAAAAGTCCGTCAGTGGGTTTGGGTCTGGTTTAGTCATTGCTGATACTTGCTGAATTACCTCTAGGTGGTTATTTGTCTCGTGACGATCCTCAGGGATAAAAGCACAGCATTCTTCTTCGTGTACCACCTCTTGCCGCTAGGGTGAAGTAAAGAGCCATTTGATTTTGTAGCACAACAGTTTTTATTGCATTCAGTTCATTAGTCACCAATTCTAGGGTGGAAAAAGTTGCATTGCTCATGACTTCTTGACAGCTTCCTCAGCTCCCAGATCGATTTGACTGCTCCATAGGCTGGTGGTATTCCTGCCCTGGATATAACACTGTTGCCCAAGTCCATATGAGTCAATTTACTTTTGTCTTTCACTGAATTATGGTCTTTTTAACCAGCTTTGATTTTACCAACTGGATTCACAGGTTTTTTAACTGGACCTTCAGATTCTCGAGCTGTTTTCCTTACGTTTTGTATTTTACCCAAAGGTAATTCTGCAGTATGTCTTATTGCTGAAACCAGATAACCCAAACATCAACTGCCGGACCAATTCTCAGGTAACCATTTATATGCCTTTTTCCCACAAATAAAATCATTACTTTGGTACTAATACGTGTTATTCCTGCATGAAACATTTTTCTATCCTTAATAGACAATTGCTTAGTTAAGACTGGATTGTCACATACTGCATTTAATGTAGTTTTCATTGAACTCAGATATGAATCATGGTTAGTATTACAAACAGTACCCCCACTTTTGACTTTAATGTAACATTTATAAGACATTGTTATATTACCATTACTCCAGCCCACCTGGAGGGTATCACTTTGTAGAAACATACAACTCCTTTTTGTGTGACAGGTAAAAATAAAGCAATTTTGTCCTGTGATCTCACAGTTTCTGTATAAAAACTTTCCAAAGTCTCATTTTATCCCCAGAGGGACAGTGGACATTACAGTCTTTTATATGCTGTTGGTATAGCTGTACAAACCCAGCAATTTGAAAAGTTTATAGTCTCTGTATACACTTGCTTCATGGCCAGGTATGTGTTAAAGTTTGGATGCCAGTCTATAAACAGTTCATCACGTCTTCTCACTTTTACTCGTGTGGTTGAGTGCAGAGAAAACCACAATAAGAGAAAAATTGTCATATTTAGTCAACAAATGCACTGCCAAAGAAAATAATTATGCAATAGTTCTTGGGTTGCTCTGCTTTTTGTTTGCTTTACTCTTGGCCATTTTGCCCTTGTGTATCAGTCACAAAGTTCTTATTCAGCTGAAAGTTCTTTTGTCTGAAAAAGAGTTAAACTGCAAAACAGATTTATTTATTAACAGTTTCTTTATATAATTAGCTAGTGAACTGTCAGCTTCCAGCTCTGCAGGCATGAGAGCTTTTTACTGAGGCACATAATATGCCCTTCCAAATACTACTTCAAAGGGGATTAAACCCTTTACATTTGTTACTGTTTTCATGCTCAGCAATGCTAGAGGTAAACAGCAAATCCAATTCTTCTGAGTCTCACTCATCAACTTCCTTAACTTGTTTTTAAAATCCCATTGTACCTCTCCACCAGTCCTGCTGACTGTGGGTGGTAAGCACAGTGATTCCTTAAGGAAATCCCAAAAATCTCCCAAGTTGTTGAATTGTCTGATTGACAAAATGTGTCCCATTGTCACTATAGATTCTTTCCGGTATGCCAAATCTAGGAATTATTTCCTTTACTAGGGCCTTTGCCACTGTTGCTGCATCCGGATTCCTGGTTGGAAAAGCTTCTACCCATTTTGAAAACATATCTATGATCACTAAACAGTATTTCTTTCCTTCACATTTATTCAACTCTATGAAGTCCATACAAATAGTATGGAATGGATATGGTGGTGTAGGGAAACTCCCTTGCTTGTTTTTAAATGCTCCTTGTGCATGGTGCTTGTTACAAGTATGACAAGCTGCACAAAATTTTATTGTATAATTTATGTATCCATATGTTTGGAATATTTTATTTACTAACTGTACCATCCCCCCTGTTGAGACATGGCTCTGCCCATGGCTCAACAAAGCTGCATATCTAAATAAATTAGACGGCAATATTGTTTTTTTTTTTCCCTTTGGAAATGTACAGTCCATTCTCAAAAATTGCACCTTGTTTTACCCAGTTTTGTTTTTCTGCTTTTGTAGTAAGCATTTGCATTGTTTTTAACATGTCTAAATCTAAAATCTCAAAGGGTTGTAATTTCTCATTTAAAAATAAAGTTTCTGAGTCTGAGGCTGCTTGCTTTGCAGCTGCATCAGCTCGTGCATTACCTTTTGAAATCTTATCCTGTTGTTTTGTATGAGCTACACATTTACAAATAGCTACTTTGGTAGGCAACTGAATAGATTCTAATAGCTCCAAAATAAATTGCATGATTAATAGGTTTTCCACTGGATGTAATCATCCCTCTATTTTCTTTATTGTTGTGCAAACACATGCACTGTAGAAAAAGCATACTGATTATCAGTATATATGTTCACTTTTTGCCTTTTACTAAAATACATGCTCCTGTCAAAACTACCAGTTCTGCTGCTTGAGCATACAAGTTGTGTGGCAAAGTTTGTGCTTCTAAATTTTTAGTGTCTGTAACTACTGCATACCCCACCAGATTTTTCCCTGTAGGACCCCTTCTGCATGAGCCATCCACGTAATATGTCACCTCAGCATCATCCAAGGGCATATCTGTAAGATCTTGTCTAGGTAAAGCTAACTGTTCATATGAGGTTGACTCAGCAGTATGGTCATACATGAAAGATGTCTAGCAGGAGAAAGGTATGCAACTTTTTCTTGTAGCAGAATTATTGCAACTGCATGAGGCATTCTCAATGTGAGAGGGTGGAATAACACCACTGAAGCTGAAGCCTGCACTGCCATTGCTGCTGCAACTACTGCTTGTACACAGTGAGGCAAAGATTGCACCACTGGGTCTAACTGTGATGAATAGTAAGCTTATGGGGCATTGCTTATCCCCATGTTGTTGCTTTAATACTGATGTCATGTACCATTGCTTACAATCTATGGTCTAAAAAAAACGTTTGTGATAACTTGGAAGTCTTAAAACTAATGAAGAAGCTATTAACTGCTTCAACCTGCAGAAAGCCATTTCTGCTTTTGTTTTCCATCGTAAAATAATTTGGTACCCAGCTTCAACAAAAATTAGTTGTACCTAAGAAAGACATTATTTCTTTTTTAGTTGTTGGTTTGGGTGCTTGCAAAATTGCTGTTTTTTTTTCTTTTTTCTTTCCCATTATCTAGTATTTTACCTTTATTGAATATCACATATCTCAGGTATCTAACCTGTGTTTTTTTCCCAAAGTTGTAACTTACTTTTGTTTACTTTGTGTCCTTGTATTACTAAAAATTTTAATAATGCTACTGTATTCACCCTGCACTGCTGCTGGGTGCTGCTAGCAAGATGTCATTTACATAAAGTAAAATTTGACTACCTTCTGGTGGAGTAGACCCTGCCAGGTTGCTAGCCATTTTTTGTGCAAATATTATTGGGCTCTCACAATATCCCTGTGGTAGTCGAGTATATGTATACCTTTTACCCTGAAATGTAAATGCAAACCAATATTGACTATCAGGATGTATAGGTATTGAAAAGAAAGCATTGCTTATATCTACCACAGTAAAATACTTCTGTTGTGGCTTTAAATCATTTAACAAGGTATGTGGGTCTGGCACCGTGGGTGCTCTAGGTATTACTGCATTATTTACAGCTTATAAATCTTGTACCATCTGCCATTCCCGTTTGCTTTTTAACAGGAAATAGAGGTGTATTACATGGTGAATCAGGAGATTCTACCAGTACTCCTTTTTTGAGTAATGCTGCTTATTATAGGCTTAATTTTTACTTTTGCATTCTTTTCCAAAATGTATTGTATTTTCTGTGGTCTAAAAGCTGACTTTGGGGTAATTGTAACTGGTCCTGCTGCTTGAATAAGCCCTACATTTAACTTGCCTGTTGACCACAGAGTTGTTGGAATTTTACACAAGGCCTCTTCTTTTCTTTTAATAAAATGCTAATCAGCTGTCCTTACTAGATTGCAAGTGTACAGCTGTATGTGTCTGTGTCAACCAATTCAGTTTTGTTTTTATATCCCTTGTCCTGACATTTCTAAATCAGTCTGTTTTCCCATTTTGTTACCTTTTTTTCTAAGTCTGCCCATTTAACACTTTTGTTTTTTGTCAAGCTGACATGTGGCAGTCTATTGGACTTATACAATCTCATGAACTCCTGAGGTAATGAACAGCTTACTACACTGTTTCCCTCAGTATCCCAGCATAAAGTTTGTAATATTAATTTGTCAGCAGGATTCTTACTTATATTCCTTATCAGGTCCTGGTGTGCTACAGTAGTATGGAGTACAATGTAACAAGTGCTGCTGATCAGTGTCAAGGGAGGGTACCTTACTGATGGCTCCGTTTATCAGTTCTTTGGTTACTGCCCTGGACCAATCATAACTAGGTCCTGGCTGTACCAATAATAGGCTTTACCCTCTGATCACACCACAAAAGCATCCATTTGTCTTTGTGCTTCCATACCCTGCATGGTAGGAACTACTGCTATGCCAAATATCTGCACAAGGTCTCTTCCCAGTAAGTTTACTGGATATTTTTGCAGAAACTACAATTTTACTTTTCTGAGTCATACCTGAAACAGGGTCAGTTATTGCTATATTATGGGAAAGTGGTTCCCTGTATAGCTGTCCATTTGCTGCTTTTACTAATATATAATCAGGTGATTCAGAATGTTTTGGTAACTTGGAGGGCTGTATCAAAGTCCGTGACGCTCCTGAGTCACACAGGAATTTGACCTTTCTTCCCTCCACCAGAAGTGTTACTTCTGGTTTTGTATTTGCTAGGTAGAGCTCCAGGCTCAACAATGCTAAATCTAAAATTTTATTTTCATTTTTATCCTCTACATCTGTTTGTACTTCCTCTATTCCCTCTACTACATTCACATTTTCTTTTTGTTTATTAACCTTTCCTGATGATTTTGGTTATTATCACTATCATATAGTCAGTCCACATCTCCTTTATCTTCTGTCATTGCTTTCTTATTTTGTTTATAGTCCCTAGCTAGATGCCCTTTTTACCTGACTGTAATACAAATACTTCAGCTCCGTCTTCAGCAGTGAAGACTTGTGCCTTTTTTTCTTTTTACTATTAAAGTGTCTTTCAGTACGTCTAGCATACTCAAGTAAGGCTTGCAGCCTGCTTGTTCAGTGATCTATCATATGCCTTGTAATAAAGCTACTAACAGAGGCAATGCAACCTTTTAAAAATGTATTTTTTAATTGTTGTTTAAAGCATTTTAATAATCTAGCATAATATTCATCTACTGTCTCATTTTCCTGTTGTATGCATTAATTAATGCAAGTCCAGTCTGCTCTAAGTTTTCATTTTTCAGAGATTCTGTCTGTCAGACCTTTCACTCTGTTGTCTAAAAATGTTTCAGAATTTTTTAAGCTTCTGTTTTTTTTACAATTTGCTTCCTCAATCCACCTATGTGCTTGAGGTATGCCTAGTTGGTGCTGTTTTCTTTTGCCTGACGCCCTGCATCAGATTAAAGCTTGTTTAAGGAGTTTAACTAGTGAAAGTTTATCTAGTTTACTATCAAATTTATAGTTGTTAACACATTTTGCAAAATATCTCACATTATCTGCTTACTGCAATTGCATATGCTTCACATTATCTGTTAGGGGCGGATCTCGTGATCTCTTAGTGCACTGATCTCCCATGTCTTAAAAAGACTGTTACGTAACCCTTCTCTTGTACCACGTGGTATCTTATTTCCCCATATCCACAGTAGTGTCTAGAATGACTGTTTACTTTGCTTTGTTATTCCCTGATCTATGACTCAAGATACAATACTTTGACTCTCTCTCTCCCTGCTATCACAAACCTTAGCAATAGCACAGTGTAACCTGGTCCCTGATCTAAAACAAAGACAAAGAGGGAAATTCTTCTTACCTGAGCCTCCGCTTACTGCTGTTTTGTCTTCTTGGGGCCCAGTCTTCCGCTTTTCAGCCACAGATCAGAAAGTGGACAGCCTCTTTACACACAACAATTCAGTCGGAGGTCTTTTCACTTTAAGAAGAACCATTTTGGTTTGGCAGCTTCTCCTGCGCAGATTTATAACCACCCATGCACTCTGTGACCTGCAGCTTACCAAGGGAATTCCGGCTTTAGAAGGACCAAAATGTTAAATAAATTGTTAAAATCAGACTGTAAAATCATTAGGCATTTTTAAAATGACAGTCAATAACAGACAGTAATGCAGGAAACTCAAGTATCTAATTTACAAATACTCTAATGTACATTAGGAGGCAAAAAACCATACACAAACTTGTACAGAATTTTGTCTAGCTTTATTTATGAAACACATGTCATTTTATACGTTTTACAATCAGCTTTGCCCACCTCACTGACGTGGTCAGTGACAGGGTCTTTACATCATAGTAACTTATGAAAAAGTGCTGAGATGGTGTTTTCCAAAATCTTTTTCCCATGAGAATATTACAGCCTTGCAAAGCACCTGGTCGGTCACAATGTCCTTCCGAGGATGTAGCCAATTCAAGGCTCTTAGATTAGTTCGAATACAATGGGTGCATGTCTTCTTTAATACTTCTCTTTGTCTCTTTCTTGTTCACCAGCTGGACATTATCTCTGATAGTGCGCACAAGGCCGTTCTTCTGGTGGAAGCAGGAAAAGATACACATGCACACAGATTCATTATTTTCTAACTTTGCAAAATAATCTTTCACTGACAGACATGAGCCAGGCCGAGCTGGTCGCTGCCAAGGCCAAGTTTCTAATCACACTGCAGCTTATGCTTCAAGCAATAATATGTGAGTTTATTTCTACTATTATTCTAGTAAAACAGAATTAAATGCATTACATATTATACTATTTTTCAACCTTTGCTCTTCATATAGATTTGAGCACATTTATTCCTGTCTAAAGCACACATTTCCCTATATATCTGACCACACAACTTATATATGTCTGAATGTTTGAATACATATTTTCCTAACAGCTTATATGTGAATACATATTTTTCTAACAATGTGTTTTGTTTTGAGGTGGTGGATTTTTGGATGTCTGCTTTGGGAGCCTCTGTTGTTTTGGTAAGTTTTTTATTAGAGCCTCCGAGTATGTCTTTGTGTTTTTATGTGTTTGGTTTGCAGTTGTGGTAGGTCTATGTGGGACTGGGTTTGTTGTGTGTGTGGTTACCATCTCCTCCTGTCTGGTCATGCCAGCCCTGAGTTGAGAGAGTTCAGCCTCCAGTTTGGCTATATAGTTGCATCTCTCACATGTATTTGTGTTTGTTGGGAGGAGGAGAAGGTTGTCTGTGTACATGAGACAAAGTTAGCATTGTCTCAAGATACCCAGATTAACCAGCTGAACTGGAGAGGATGCCAGTAATCTACCACTTGACATGCTAGAACAGTATAAGGGAGTGCTGTGCCTTTAAGGGAAGTGGATATTCACAGGGGTGGTAGGTGGATGTAGTGCTTACTTTAGTATGAGAGTGCTTACTTAGTAGAGAAGTTTTGAAAACAAGTGCTAGGCTTATAATATAGCGAGTAGTCTGATTATACTAAGAGTAGAGCTTCCTTAAGGGAACATTTGAAGAGCAGACTTGGCGGAGCCAGAAGAAGTTTAACCTTGTTTAACCGGCGCTGCGCTATGTGCACAACCGCGCAAAAATGCCCAGAGGTGGATTTTAAACAGGGAACTTCAAAAGAGCTAGAAATGGTCCAAAACAACCAATTACTGCAGCTCTTGTGCTGAGGTCACTTTCTACAGGGACAGGTAGGCTGCTCACGGCTCCCCACTCCCACTGGTGAGCAAAGAAACTTCCCTCTATCCAAGTAAGGTAATGGACAACACAGGAACTACACCACAGCCCAGAATACAGCAATGCCTGTAAATTGGTCTAAACTAGTCGAGGAGAGGCGGGAAAACAAGGATTATTTTTTTGTTTTTGTTTTAGATAGAAACACACAGAAAATGCAGAAACAGTAATAAATCAGTTACACAGGCTAGCACACTTTAGTGGGCAGCCTCAACAGTTAAATTAAACAAACAAACAAACAAACTTTTGATCAAATTCGACTAAAATGTAACTTTAAGTGCAGATATTAAATAATGCAGCAAACAGCTAAAAAAACAGTTTAAGCTTGTTTAGGGTAAGCTAGAGAAGGTATTTCAAGTAAAAACAGCAAAGATACTTAAATCCAGAAAGTAGTCACTTTTCTGAGTTCTCTGTAGCTAGGACCACTCTGCAGGACCATGAGGAGCTTGTCTGAGTAGTATAGCCAGAAAAAAATGCCCAGAGGCGGATTTTAAACAGGGAAATTCAAAAGAGCTAGAAATGGTCCAAAACAACCAATTACTACAGCTCTTGTGCTGAGGTCACTTCCTACAGGGACAGGTAGGCTGCTCAAGGCTCCCCACTCCCACTGGTGAGCAAAGAAACTTCCCTCTATCCAAGTAAGGTAATGGACAACATAGGAACTACACCACAGCCCAGAATACAGCAATGCCTGTAAACTGGTCTAAACTAGTCGAGGAGAGGCGGGAAAACAAGGATTTTTTTGTTTTTGTTTTTAGATAGAAACACACAGAAAATGCAGAAACAGTAATAAATCAGTTACACAGGCTAGCACACTTTAGTGGGCAGCCTCAACAGTTAAATTAAACAAACAAACAAGCAAACTTTTGATCAAATTTGACTAAAATGTAACGTGCAGATATTAAATAATGCAGCAAACAGCTAAAAAAATAGTTTAAGCTTGTTTAGGGTAAGCTAGAGAAGGTATTTCAAGTAAAAAACAGCAAAGATACTTAAATCCAGAAAGTAGTCACTTTTCTGAGTTCTCTGTAGCTAGGGCCACTCTGCAGGACCACGAGGAGCTTGTCTGAGTAGTATAGCATCATGTGTATATGCTGTCGTCCTTTTCTAATGACACCAAACACTAATGTAGGATAAGTGCATAAACGATTTTACAGATAATTTATTCTGTAACAGTACATTATGCAGTGTATGCTGTATCTTAAGTTTCCATGACCATTACTTATTAACATTATTTCACACCTTCTGCAAACAACTAACACATTAACTAATTGTGCATGTGTGCACATAGTCCTATATATACTGACACACAATTGTACCTGTGACATATAAGCATTCAGTGACTTAACAGTGATGTGCTGCAATGATGCTTACAGAAGCATCCTCTGCATTGTAATAAGTAGGGTAGGTGACATACACATACATTTCTTTATTCAACATTTGCATGACAGTATATGTGTATGTGCTTGAAATTCATAGCTTGCTTACCTATGCATGTTGATGTACATGATTGCACATTACTGTATATGTGTGTTTTATACATGATCAGTTCTGTGGACATCAGTAATCAATCTGCCCATGTGACATACATTTTAATAAATGCATTTCAGTTTGGCTCCTACAGCACTCTGAAGGCTGCATTTGCAGTGTGTCAACTTACCTTGTCCTGCTTTTCCCTGATGTGGGCCAGGTTGCCCACCTCCCTGCCACATTCATATTTCCCTACTATATTTTGCAGATATGTTTGCCTTTGTTGCAGTTATTAACCATTGCCATGTATTGGTTTGACATGGTGAGCATGTGCCAGATGTATAGCCATTTTACAATGTGAGACATCTGCACACAAGTTGCTGGCTAATGCTTGCAAAACATCCTTGTTCTCATCATACTTGTATGTTAACCAGTGTACTTTTTTGACACAATTTGCACAACCTGCTATATTTATTACACTGCAGAGTTATATTTTTGTGACTATTATTACATGTCATTGGTGTGTGTATGTGTATTGACCTTGCTTTCATATACATCCCACTTAGGCCACTGACAGTCATACATATGAATCTACACCTGTCTGTTGCCTTTGACATGGCATATGTATGTAACATATTCACATTCCATTACATGTTTGTTTGGACTGTGTACAACTACTTGTGTATGTAGTAGCCTTTGTTGCTTTTCTGCAGTACTTTTGTTTGGCACTGTGCTTGGCTGTTTGCCTTTCACATGACAGTTGTAGGTTTGGTTCTGTCCTCTGCTGGAGTGATCTACCATTGTTAAACCTGCATTTACTCATCTGTGATATTGCTTGGCTTACACCTGCACTACTGATGGACTGGATGATCTACCATTGGTCATAGACATTAAGGTATGACTGCCACATTGCTTGCAACATGTAATGTGATAGTGCAGAGGTAGTTTTTTTTTTTTGCATTTCATCATGGCTGGTATGTATTCCTACCCTGCTGGACACCTTTCCATTGCCCATGTTGTGCAGTGTGGCATCTGTGTAACTTACCTGTCCTTACTGTTTTTTTCCATCTTATGTCTGTCTTATGTTGTGTTATTTGGCTAAGAGTATACCAGCTGCAATGGCCTTCTCCTCCTCTTCCCTAGCCTTTTATTTCTTTCTGTTATTAAAAAAATGGGGCTTATTCCCACCAAAAATAATTGTCCATACCCCTCTGACTATTCCTCAGATTTTCCTATTCTAACAACCCTCTTCTGTATCCCTCTTCTTCACCCATACCCCACATCTTCTCTTCTGTCTCCCACTTTCCTTGAGTGTGTGTTACTTGTGTTCCCTACACAAGCCCTGAACCCATTGTTAGCAAATGTTACCTGTGGTAGCCCTTTGCCTTTAACTTTTTATTAAACATTTTACACATTCTGTCAGAATTCATAAGTGCAGTCAGATGCATTTTATTAGTATACATCTTACAGAGATATCCTTAGTTGTCTCTGCATTTGCTGCAAGGAATGATGATATATATTATAAATTGCACTGGAGCTTCAAAGCAAGTATTTTTTGTTTGTGAATTAATTATGGAAATAGCTGTAGTTGTCTGTAATGTTTTTGGACAAATTATTTATTTATTATTTATTTACATTTGTTAACCAGGTAGTGTCCGACTGGGCCAGTAGCTGTTTTCAATGGAGATGCACGGAGAAAAGCTCCAGGCAAATTATATTACAGCAAATACAAGCAAAAAGCAATAATTAAGAATGCAGTAGTTAATAAAGCACGATACAACAGTACAGTAGTTAATAAGTCACAGAACAGTGGTACAGTAATCAAGGATGCTATACAAAACAGATTTCTAGGAGTATAATAATACAAATGTAGTTGTACTCACAAGTTTATCTGATATTCTAATCAGAACTTTACTAGCAAAAGGTGAAGACAGCTGTAGTTTGTGGTGAAGGAGAATACAGAGTTGAGAAGACAATAGGAAGGTGTTATCCTGGTGAAATACAGGGGCAGAGCCAGTTGCTGGTGATATATTCTTTTAGGCTTTTTTTAGGCAACTTTGTGATAATGTATTACAAATGCCATGTAGCTTATACTGAACACATTTGTGATAATGTATTACAAATGCAATGTAGCTTACTTTGCAATAGTTGGCATTTGTTTTTTTTTTTTTTTGTTTGTTTTTTTTTAATCATAATGAAGTCAGTCATGTCCCATAGTTGTCCTTAACTTTACTGGACAGATTCTGTTTTATATATGCCTGTATAACTGTCAGGATGCTTGAATTGTGATCATCTTTCCATAACTTTGTTGATGTACAATGCGCTTTGACACCCATTTCTCATTACTTGCAGATTACTTGCAGGTTTGTTTAGTGTGGTGTTGCTACTGTGATTCTCCATTGCGCATTGAGCTTTTCTTGTGGTACATTTACATATTACAACATTATCTGCATGTTTAGCACTGATGTTGGCAAAATGCATTAGATTCCACAAGCTTTGTAAATCTGGCTCACAATCTTTTGCATGTATAGATAAACTCCTTCTATTTGCAATCAGTATCTGGAATAGTTATTGCTCCAGAAATTTCATGAACCACCAGAAAAGGACAACTAAATAGAAATGACTACTCAGATGTTAACATTTTATTTAGACTGGGACTGTATTCAGTTAATGTTTAGCAAATGTAGAGCCAATGCATAAAACAGTTAGATAATAGGCAACTGTTATAATAGCAACAACTGAAAGCCTGATTTTTATTTTTGATATTATGTTGGTGCACAGCAGAAAGGCTAGAACTTAAGATACTAACGGCAAGTTAAAATGTTTCAAAATGCAAATGTATGATGTCTTACAAATCTATAACAACAGCTGATTTGTTTCAGTATTGGGCTTAATCAAATTCTTTGTAAATATTTTAGATGTAAGCACCTATTTTGGTCTGTTGTCTGGGGAGGGTTGGTGAGGCTGATTTGATTTACTTTACTCTCCTTACTTCCACAGGCTATTATTTGGAAAAATATTTACAATAATGAGGTCACTTGGCATTCTTTTCGTAAACTTATATTTACATCTGGAGGACAATGCAATTTTACAGCTAAAAGCCTTTAATAATTTAGAATGTCTGACAGTCAGTCTCCAGACCTTAGGACACACAATACCAAGGTGTTATTCTTCATTTTACTAAGTATCATCCTCTTACCAGTGTACCTTCTTGAGTACCCCAATCAATGACATCTGGATATTTCCTAAACCAATCAGAATATCATGTGGTCTCCAGTAAGCAAGAATTTCTTACACAGAAATGCTGCCAACTTTTTACATACCACTGGCTACTGATTTAATCATGGAAGTCTGATGAAAATGGATGCATTACTATGCAGCCAGGATAATTTTCTCAGATTAGCATGGTGCAAATTTTTTAACATGTGGATATGCTTCAACAGCAAAGACAACAGTCAAAAGAAAGTGTTAAAATTATATGTATTACTCAATATGTGTCAATGCTTTGGCAAATGAATGCTACACCATGTATGCAATCACTCTGGCAAATGTATTAATTAACACACACACACACACACACACACACACACACACACATATATATATATATATATATATATATATATATATATATATATATATATATATATATATATATATATATTATGAAAGCAGTGCGTAAACAACATGCCAGTCCTTGTGGAATACTTGATTTTACATATTGTCTTGACAGGTTTTGAGACGTGGAGGTTCAAACCATCAATGCACTACTGTTTATTTGTCAACAAGAAACAAGAATCAGTGAATTGTATTAACCCAATGAGTGCAGCCACTTTAAAGTGTCTTATCCAGTGATGTTAATGGTAATTTGTTTAAGTTATCTGTGTAGCTAGTTAAGCTTCATTGTTTTTCAATAACATTTTGTAATTCTTTTTTAGATTTAGAGAAGAATTTTAAAGCAGTTCTTTTACATTTTGCTCACTCTTTTTCTTTAGCATGGAATATCCTAAATGTCCTGCAAATATTGTGGTATTTTTCAAACTACATAAAGAATTGTATTTTAGATTGTGGAACAACTTAAGTGGGGCATGGGGTGGTCATCCATTTGTGGCTATAAATCAGCTCTTTAACTCTGTGCACAGGACACATGACTAGGTAATCTTGATAGTTAGGAAGCTATTTAGATATACAAATTGTGTGCATTCTTTTCTTTAACATTAACAAACTGCATAGTACTGCTAAAACAATGTATCTATTCACAGTGTTTAAGAAAATTTCACATCGTGTAGCTTATCCGCTACAAAAGCCATTACAACATAAAAATGGCAATGTTTCAGATTATTAGCCCTACCATCTCTTGACTCAAATAGGCACCCTGGGTTAATAATTTGTATAAAACTGACAGCTCATATTTTATGCATTATTAAAACATTTAAGAATATCTCTGATCCACTAGGTATAGGTGTAATTAACAACAATGGACCACTAGTAACTTGCACATTTCTACTTGTATACAGGGGCGGGACTCAAGGTTGTAACAGCAGGATAGAACTGCTTATTATATTTTAAACAATGGAGGACTTTATTCTAATGTAGCAGATAACCTAGGTTGACAGTGTAGAATATCAGCTGCCATTAAGCAATTCATACAATGGGCCACATAATTCAAATTAACTGAAACAGAAGCAGTGCATCATGAATCATTACACTTACTATGTTATAGTAATTGTACAGCAAATTGTGGTACTCAGGCTGTATTATTGTGTCTACAGTGAATAATGGCATTTCTTCTAATAAATGAGCAATTATTCAAAGACAAAACCTGTAAAACCTTGGATTTGCAAGTCAATTCTTTGATACACCCAGGGTTGCATAGCACAAAAGTATTTTTCTTTTCTTTTCTTTTACAGGAGGCATGCCCCCCACACCCTCCTATGTGCAGATAAGCCCCCCCACACCCTGAACTATATTTTTGTGTATCTCTTCTACATACATACACTATATATTAATTAATTAATATGTATATATACACACATATATATTTTATATATGCACACACATATACATGTCTCTCTCTCTCTCTGTATATATACATACATATATATATATATATATATATATATATATATATATATGTGTGTGTGTGTGTGTGTGTGTGTATATATATATATATATATATACACACACACACACACACACACACACACACACACACACACACACACACATATATAGATAGATATAGATATAGGTACTGATACATATATGTACAGACTTTAAGAATACACAAACACAAAGATGAGTGAGGAAGTGAGAACAATGCAATACTAATTTTCTTGCTATTCTCCATGTCTAGACACCATGACAGGATGCCAGCCATCTTTTCAGATGATAACTGCATTAGCAAATATTAGTAATGACTTTCATCTTACAACAATCTGGTCCTGACAATAAGTTAAATGAAGTTTTATGGGAGACCTAAAGGAATAAATTCTAGAAGGCACCAAAAGAAGCTGATCTCTCTGAACAATTATATAACTTTTCCTAAAAAACAAATGCATCTATTACTGGAGCATGCTGCTAGATTTGGAAGCAAGATGCGAACTCTCTTGCACACCTGTCTTGGATGTAAACTATGAGAACAGTTGTACTGTAGCAAGGGAATGCATTAATACACTGCCATTTATATAGTCCACTTGCCCTATCTAATGCAGATTATGATATTTTTGTACATAGTGACCAATTGACTCAAAAGACTTCTTGCCATATTTGGCATACTATCATCAGAATGGCTTTAACCCCCACTGACTGCAGCAAGTATACACAAGACAATGAAAATGTTGTTATTTTCTCTTATTAAATCACGTCATATTAAATTAGAAGCATTAATGCTTAAGCTAGAAACCGAAAAGAATAATCATTTAAACTGGATGTTATTATTTAAAACAGGTCTACATTTTTCAAACAAATATCCAGCAGAAAAAGTCAAAGAATAAGGGTATCCACTCTCTTCAAAGTTTACTGGGCATGAAGCATTTACCTCACTACCTTAATTGACTAACTAAAATAATAGGGTTTAAAGATAATCATGGGCAGACTATAAATTAATACCTTACAGATAATTCCTTAATTCAACCAAAATATGGCTTGATTTTTCCATTCTCTCAGAGATTGTATTTAACAAAACTAAATAATAAACAGTCAAAAATAAATTTAAACCTTCACCTGTCATCTACACTAACATCTTATTAACTGGGCAGATGAAATAGTCTTGCAGATTTGGACCATAATCATGTAAGTGACTGAAATAATTTTGAAATAATTACTGCTCAGAGCAGAGCACTTCACAGACAGTCTAACACAGCACATAAAAATAACCACTTTAAATACATTTCCTCAGTTTATATTTCATGATAGCAAGTTATAACTAATCTAAACACACACTCAAATACTGTTGAGCTTCAAGGCAATAAAACAAATACAGTGTACTACATACCTTTTTTGATGGTTGGTAAGTCCTGATGTCCTCATGTATACCTAGTTTATGTCCAGATTAATGCAGTAGCTCTCTGACTGCAGAGCCATTTGTTTAAATTCCTTCACTAATAGAATATCTTGAAAATCACAGTAGATAGTGCATCTCTGATAAGAAACAGAATAACAGAAGACATGCTTATATGCTGATTTTTAACAACACCACCACCCTATGCATCCATTACATTCCTCTTACTTTTATGTTCTTACTCCAGTGTTGTTCCATCATGGAGGTAGAGTGAATCTTTCAATATCTGCATCAAAAAACTGACTTAAATGAAAAAGCATGAAATGTTTTGTTTTACTCTTAAGATGCTTTTATCTTGATCCAGCAAAAAAATAGATTTTAGCCCTCACATATTGTTATATAATATGCACAGTGAAAAACACATCTAAAAATGTATTATAAAACAGCCTCAAGCAAACTTTTATATAGCAGTGGAACAAAGCATACATGCTAATGAAACAAAGCCTGGTCACAAATAAAAATTAAACTACAACTCCAAATCTTATACTAAATGTAAGTAACATTAGCAAAGAATATGTGTTCCATTGACAACATTTGACATTATCTACTTTTTAAATTCTTATGGTATCCCCCTAAGCCATTGCATGGTAACACAAGTTATATGATGATCTATCTGGGCTAAGCTACTGAAAAACAGAAAAGGTGTATAAATACTGCTTTTAACAACAACGTGTGTGTGTGTGTGTGTGTGTGTGTGTGTGTGTGTGTGTGTGTGTGTGTGTGTGTGTGTGTGTGTGTGTGTTTACTGATATCAGCAATTTACATGTAAAAGTGCAAACACTACAACAAGGCATGTGGATTTTAACCATAATACTGGTAAACCTTGGCACATTTTTTTTGTCAGCCTAGATCTGTAAAGGGTACCTAACAAGATGCATTCAGTGGCAGATACCTCTGCATTGATCTAGATAATAAAATGATACAAGTGCAGACTTTCATGACAGGAAGATATGAGGATGTTATCCTGAATAGGCATAATCAAGTCAGAAGAAAGGGATACAGCAAGTAGATTTTAAGGACTTACCAGTCTGTGGATCTCCAAAACACTTTTTTATAGAAAGGTTGTTGTCCCACAAAATAGGCAAACATAATGAGTAAGGGACAGGAAACCCACAGAGGCAATGTAGATGCCATAGGACAGACTGAGGAGATGCAAGGGAGGAGGTAGAAGATGCAGAAGGAGTGAGGGAGAAGGTAGGGGAAAGAAGGAAAGAAGAATGCTAAATTTACTTAAAGGGCAGACCAGATAGGCATACTGCTTCCTTCTGTCTTCAAGCAAATGTAATATAATATAATGCAATATAAATCTCCATCTAATGGGGCATGTGGGCAGTGCAAACAGATAGATTGTGATTCCCAGAATTAGTCCTATGTTCCAGAGCAGTAATTAATTAATTACTGTATTTATTTTTACATTTAACTGGAACAGTCTAGCTGGAGTGGAAGCTCCTTTTAAGTTGAAGCCCAAGTAAAAAAGCTCTACACAAAATAAAATAGAGTCTGGACTGATTCACTTAAAAGACTAGCAGAGCTGTATAAAAAACTCATCAGTTAATAAGGGTATAAAGCACTTTACTTTAAGAATTCAACACTTTCTAGAATGCATTCCATGTAAAACTGTAGTATAACTGTAGTAATTAGGTAATGAGGAATAGAGGAGACATAAAGATAGCAGACCTTAGTACACTGGGGGAAGTGGAAGGAAAGGGGACAACAGCATGAGATGCAGGTAGAAAAAAGGATGATAGTGTAAAAGAAGCATTCAGGAGTGATACAAGCGATTAAAATACGATAGGGGAAGGTGGAGATTATTTTATAATACAGCAGAGTAAGTTAGTTAAGGGTGTGTAACGTAGAGGTAAAGACAATTAAAATTAAAAAATATATATTCTTTACCAGCAGGTATGTACAAAGTAGTAGTTTAGACCAATTATCTGTGCCTCTGACTGTTTAGTTTATGTGTGTATAGCACATTGGCAATGCTAGTTTGGTTTTAGTTAATGCTTTACTTTGGTTAAGAAGATTCTGATGTTTGACAATGAATGCTGCTCAAAACAGATAGAGTCCCATAGTTTGGCTATTGTGGTAGAGTACACTGAGTCATAAACATTGTTGCTTGGATAATTTTAATATGAGTAGGACAGGGTTTAATTTTGTAACACATTAGTTTTTGCAGGTACATAATTGATGCAATGGCCAGATTTCAGGCAGGTGGTGACCTATTTTATATTAGACAGAAACATTCTAAAAAAACCTTTATATAACAATTCTGGGTGTGTGGAAAAATGAAATAGTGAACTTGAACTTAATATACTTTTGGGACAGCCCTTGCTTAAGCACACTTCATTGTCACACGAAAATTAAAAAGTATTATATCTTAGGAAACTAATTAATGCTATTCCTTCAAATACTGGATTAAATTTTACCAGGCAAACATCTGTAGACATTTTATAAGGCAGTAAACAAAGTGACTTATATTCATATTCATTCATTTATCAATTAATCAGATTTTCTGTATATGTTTGGTCGTATTTCAAAATAAAGTTGTAGACAGTGCAGCACACTGAAGGAAGACCTCAGCAGATGAATGGTGAATGCGATTCCATTAATTATGCATAAGCAAGTCATAGGAATTATATATTTAGTTTAAGATAATTCAGGAATCCACATGCACCCACCATATTCCGAAACACAGGGGGTGCACCCAACACAACTTAAATGTGACAGAGTGCTTCACCGAAAACCTTATGAAAGCATTCAGTGGAGGCTACATTTTTTTCCACAAGAGGAAGCTATTTGTTATGGAATCCTGTAGAATCTGCACCATCTGCAAAAAAAATTATTCAACCAGTATGTAATGTATTATAGCAGGCTGGGGTACTGACAGTCATAGAGGAAGATCTGGCAATGTGTCCTAGAAGGCATCCAGCTAGATATTGATTCAAGCTACATCTAAACCAGCTCTCTGATCAATTAATAATTGAAAGGTATTGATTAGACAGAGAGCAGGTGCAGGCTGCATGTAACATGTGTGCCCCACACATGTATTCACACCTTGCAAGGTAACCCCATACTTATTGAAACCAAAGTATGCCTGATCCTAGGTATACTGGCACTAGGGACATTTATGGGAGATGCAGTAGAAGTGTCACAGACAGCAGCCAGTCACATCATCTCCTAATTCCTTGCAGCAATGTGTATCAATGTGGAAAAGTACATTCACTTTCCAGCCACATTCATCTACCATGTATATGCCATTGGAAAATTTTCTTTGTGTATTTGGTACAATAGACTGTACCCACATTCCTATCAAGACCCCTGTAGTACTTGAAGCAGACATTTACATAAATAGAGAGAGGTGGCTATATCTCAACTGCTGAGTGGTGTGCACAGCAGATGTCAACATAACAAACGTAATGGTAACATACCATGGGAGTCTACATGATGTCACTATATAATCAAAAAGCTGTCTGAGGGCTTCCTTCCAAAATGGTGAAATACCTGAGGGACTACTACGTGGTAAGTACAGGAACACAGCTATGCTGCAAACAGAACCCAAACCTGTCAACAGTACACATGATGGCAACATATGTGTCATCTCCATCACACAAACAGGTGACTGCTGTTATCCACTAGTTATGCCAAATAACACCATATAGAGCACCATCCAACCCCGCAGAGGGTGCATATAATAGATCACACACTGCAACAAGAAACAACCTCAAACATATGCTTGGTGTGCTGAAATCCAGATTCAGACATCTGAACACATCCAGGGGTGCATTGCAATGCACACCTGAAAAGACAGCACAGATGACTACTGTGTGTGTCATGCTACACAACATGTTAACATCAAAACAAGGTGGCTTGCTAGCACCAGGTATGCATGATCTACCTTAAGAACCTTAGATGTCTGAAGTTGACTTTCACAGCTGTCAGTGGAGGATTAGAAGGACACAGAGGTAGAGGAAATTAGTATCGGTGATGGAGACTGTGTACACTAGTCAAAGATCAGGCAACTTAGCAGCGTATGACACACACCTTTGAGTTATGACTGGCCACAGGTACATAAGTACACAGAGTAAACAATGTTCATGTGTTGGCCCACAACAGCAGCACAGTTTACACCTACTGGAAATGACCCATTTGTTGTATACAGTGAACATCATACATAACCTAATCTTAATGTACAGCAGTATGAACACATACAAAATACTGAGAGGAAACAGCAATCCAGGAAGACTGCCTGCAAGATACATTATAAAAGAGGAACACACAAGCACATGTGTGGGATGCAGGAGTTGTGCACAACTGAATTACCCACTGGACAGTTAGGATATCATCATACAAAGTAATACCATAGAACATTACCTATTCAGGAGGCACAATCACAAGAAAGTAAGGTTCATGATGTGTATGGGAATGCACTGGCATATACATACATAAAATAGTGTCTGTTTAATAACTGTGCTGCCTCACCTGCACATGTTACAACTGCAACATGAGACATTTCTATACAATACATGTGCAGACATGCAGAGCAGCAATGACATTGACCACATAGCACACTTTTAACATACATCGATGTTGCTGATACAGCAACATATGTATATAAATGTATGCACAGATTCTGTCAGATACGGGAAGGCACATATGATAAGTACAACTAAGCACAGCAAGTGAAAATGGAAACAGATACACAGGAAGGCAGTTATTGCTGGTTTTAGGCATGTGCAGGACCATATTAAAATGCCATAAGTGACACAGGTATGCATACAGAGACATAGCTCATAGACATAGCTAGTTTTTTAGGTCACAGTTGGATGCTTTTGGAAAGAAATTATAAAAAATGTGGAACCTTCAGTTTGAAAATTCGTATCTATAGGAAAACATGCGTCCCAATCATGTTATGAAAAGGACTCCGTGTCTGGAAATGCCGTAATTATGTCAAGTACACAACTCGCATTTTTAAAATGAGCTGCAGAGACTGAACTTTTTGAAGAAAACAGTACAGTGGTACACACCATCAAATAACTCTGTATCTGAAAGTGTTTGAAGTGCAAGAAAAACTGAAGAAATCTCCTGATGTGGCTTATGAATGGGAAGACTTTTACACCAGTAAAGGCTGCGAAGCACAGTTTGGAGAAAACTGCTACTTTTCATAGGGATGCAGGACCTGCTAATAAAGTAGCCGACAAGGATGAAATAAGTTTTTACCCTATAGTTTCCCTTGGGACCTCGCCTGGGTGGACATACACATTCAACCAAGGTCACCTACTCCATCCACATTTTTACCTAAGAAACATACTGCTCTGCTGCATCTATCCCTATTTTGGAATTTGGAAAAGTGTCTCCCAGAAGACACTGTGAATGTATGTACATTCTGTTGCCACTTATTCTACCATTGTAACTCCTGCTTGATAATATTGTCAGCTATCTCCCTGCCAGGTCACACAGCAGCCTAAAACACTTTTATTTCTCCCTCTCCATTCTCTCTCCCATCTATAACTGTGTTCTTTCCCTGCCCCTCCTCTTTCATCCTATCTAGTCCCAAAACCTTCCTAGTTAACCCAGTGCAACTCTGTACTAGGCCACTAGAGGGCGTCCCCACTCTACTATACACTACTTGTTCCTCACTCACTTTCTGCTTTCCTCATTCATCCACACTTTTGCCCCCTCTACCTCTTAAATACAGGAACCTTGCTTACCCTGCTACTACTTACTCTCTTGAATCCTATGCTCCACTGATTGACTCTCGATCCTCTCCTGGTTCTTTTCTTCCCCTGTCTCTGACTGTGCCTTGCCTTTCATCTGTTTGATCTATCTATTCTCCTACAATCTGTCGATCTATCTATTCTCCTTCCTAACACACTGCATACCTTACATCCCACCTCCTTCTTGCTCTGCTTTTTTTCCAGCCTCTATCTCCCGAGGTATACTGTGCATGTTATCTCCAACCTATACCTTTCTACCTTCCCTATTACCCTATCTCCTTTCATTCCCCCTCCCCCTGGACTGCTCTAACCCTCGTATATCCCCTATCTTTCGCATTATAGGGCGATAGACCTTCCGGTCCGTCCCTGCTAGCTACTATTCCCTGCTCCTCCCCCCCTCCCTCTACTTCCGCCTGGAAGTGTTAAATTCTCTCCCGCCCCCTGGGCGCCATTTTTAAACTCTTGCTTCGGCTGCTGCAGGTGCCTGACTGGGAGAACGCTCCTGTTGTAAGTAGTTCTTGTTTAGCTTGTAATGCCTCTATCAGGGCTTATCCCTCTATGTTCCTGCTAAATGATACATCTCAGCTATATTATGACTGTATTTTGATCTGTATGCTGTTGTTCGTTGTGTAGAGTACATCTAACTTGCCTATTGTATAATGCAACTATTGCTCTGCTAACTGCCTTTGAAAAGAAACAACAGTACTTTTCTTTGTACGCTGTCGCTCGTTGCATAAGAGTGAATCTGTTTGTTCAAAGTATAACGTAACTATTTCTTTGCTTACTGCCATCAGAAACGTACCAAATTGTTACTACTACTTAATTTCTATGTCCGGAACACAGATAAAGTACTCATTACACTGATACTGAAGGCGTATCTGGTGAAACTGCAGATTTTACTGTTTTTCTCATATGTCGCTAAGCTTAGGGGTTTGATTTGGTTATAATGCGAAAGATGTAGATACAGTACTCATTAGACTGATACTGAAGGCGTATCTGGTGGAACTTCAGAATTTACTGTTTTTCTTACATGTCGTTAAGCTTGGGGGCTTGATTTGGTCGCTCCAGTCCCTTGAAGCTGCTACTGAACGTAGCGTTCAGAATTTTACTGTTTTTATATGTCGCTAAGCTTAGGGGCTTGATTTGGTCGCTCCAGTCCCCGGAAGCTGCTACTGAACGTAGCGTTCAGAATTTTACTGTTTTTATATGTCGCTAAGCTTAGGGGCTTGATTTGGTTGCTCCAGTCCCTTGAAGCTGCTACTGAACGTAGTGCGACACTGCTCTCACACTCCGAATCTGGCTATACTTAGTTCCCCTCATATATGCTTGTATATTTGAGTCTCCACATGGCGACTCTCATTTAAAGCAACTGGGATATGATATACAGTGGCTGGGTGAGCTGCAAGGACTTGCCGAGGCTGCTTTCCGACATTTAGCTGCGCAAAGTTTGATTGTTAATAACAAAAGCTGATACAACACGCCACCTCCACGTGTTAGAGCTACCTCTAATCGCTTGGCTGTTTTATGGATGTATGCGCTGTAGGAACACTAATATTACCCTGCATGCTGCAGATCTATTCTGTATCTGGAAATGCCTATTACACTCCATAGTTGTACTAAGAGCTATAGCCTGGTTTAATCAGTTGAACAGTCACTATATTATCTTATACACTGCTGCAATTCTGTTTTGACTTTGCATATGTATGCTCCACATTGTTACAGTGATCTTAAATTTGTTTTTGAGTCTTCTGCGTTTTTATTTAATATTTTTCCTGACGGAACTGCTCTCTTTTTATAATGTTTTGCATAGTTTAACTGATTTTTGATAAAGCCAATTGCCCAGTCGTTTGCTAGGCAGACCTATTGAGCCCTGATGTGATTTACTCAATTACTATAAGGCTATAGGACCTGTATATTGTATTACTATTTGTTTTACTGACTATATGATGCTTATGGCTCCCTCTCTTGTCTGCCTACTACATACTTAGGTATTATCACTGTTATACTGTTACTAACTTTTCTCACCTCTTCCTCCTATCTCCAGTTTTTACCCTATAGTTTCCCTTGGGACCTCGCCTGGGTGGACATACACATTCAACCAAGGTCACCTACTCCATCCACATTTTTACCTAAGAAACATACTGCTCTGCTGCATCTATCCCTATTTTGGAATTTGGAAAAGTGTCTCCCAGAAGACACTGTGAATGTATGTACATTCTGTTGCCACTTATTCTACCATTGTAACTCCTGCTTGATAATATTGTCAGCTATCTCCCTGCCAGGTCACACAGCAGCCTAAAACACTTTTATTTCTCCCTCTCCATTCTCTCTCCCATCTATAACTGTGTTCTTTCCCTGCCCCTCCTCTTTCATCCTATCTAGTCCCAAAACCTTCCTAGTTAACCCAGTGCAACTCTGTACTAGGCCACTAGAGGGCGTCCCCACTCTACTATACACTACTTGTTCCTCACTCACTTTCTGCTTTCCTCATTCATCCACACTTTTGCCCCCTCTACCTCTTAAATACAGGAACCTTGCTTACCCTGCTACTACTTACTCTCTTGAATCCTATGCTCCACTGATTGACTCTCGATCCTCTCCTGGTTCTTTTCTTCCCGCTCCGTTCGCCCTTCGGGCTCACTCCGCTCCCCTACCCTGCCCCCAATACGTCTCTCTATATCCTTCTGGTTTCCACACCCACATCCTCCCTACACCAATCAACCATCAACACCTTAGACACACCCCTACAGCCTATAATCCAATTTATAACCACACCCACAGCTGATACATACTGATACATCTCACATCTACAACTCTCACTCACTTACCTACCTTATTTACATCCAGCTTCTCTCCTACTACTCTTCCTTCTGCTCCACATTTGCTACATTTTTCTTATCCCCCTGCACAATAAACTTATAACACACATTATACAACTACAACACTTAATACCAAACATCCTTTTTCAACATGCCTCTAAATCCTTCTTCCATCCTTTTTCTCCTATCACTTTCTCTTAAAATATCATATCTTTATCACCTCACCCAACCTCATACTTCTTATCACTCACAACTTTATCACACAACCTATCATCTGAACTCCCCCCTCTCACAATCACACTCTCCCATCTCCCCCCATCTTTACCCAATAACACAGCTCCTCACCTTCTCTTTCAAAGTCTTCTCCTCTCAGAAAAACTATATCCCTATAGCAACTAAATACCCCTTGATCATCTCAGCTAACCCAAACCGCTTTCTTACTCTACTCAACTATCTTTTGAACCCAATCTTTCATCTCATTACCAATCTTTTATCCGGTGATATCCATCCCAACCCTAGCCCCTCCTCCTCTTCCTCCACACACAAGCCTATATTCTTTACTTCTCTAAACTCACAAAGTATAGTGAATAAAGTCCCAACCCTCCATGCATGGCTCAGGCATAACAAACCTGACATACTATCTATTTCAGAAACTTGGTTAAAGCTCTCTGTAAATAACTCTGAAATAACTCCACCCAGCTATTCAATCATTAGAAAAGACAGGACCCAAAGGAAAGGCGGTGGAGTTGCTCTTCTTTATTCCTCTTCCTTGCTAGTTACCCCATATGACAAACCTATCCCCACATTTAATAATGCTGAAATACTCCTCTCTCTCCTACAAATTAATAAGCACAAACACATTTGTCTAGCATCCCTCTACATCCCCCCATGGGACAATATTTCAACACTTGAAAATATCCTCTCTTGGCTCTCCGATAATATTAGCAATGAAACCATAATCTTAGGAGATGTAAATATTAACTGGGCCTCTATCCAATCTCCAACCAACCCTCTTAACATTAACCTATATAACTTTTCCCAGTTAATCATCAACATAACCCACCCATCTAAAGACCCCTCCAGTGGCACCATCCTTGACTGGATTCTAGTGTCACACCCCCACTATTTTTCAGATAGCGGTACCCTTCCCGACCCTCTTAGTGATCATCTGCCTACTTTCACCCATCGACTCTCCTGCATCTCCAACCGCACCCATAATTACATCACTACCCGCAATGACAAAAGCTTTAACCCATCAGTCTTCATAGATTCCCTGAAAGCAATTAATTGGAACAATCTGAAAACACTGCCCCTTGAAGAAGCTGTTGCCCACTTTAACTCTACATTCTTAGGAATACTTGATTCCCAAGCCCCTCTAAGAACAAAAAGAATAAAAACAAATTCAGCCCCCTGGCTAACCAAAACCACACTATCAACCATGCGCCTTAGAGACAAAGCCTGGAGACTCTACCTGAGAAATAAATCACCTGATCAACATATTGCGTACAAAACCCTTCGGAACAAAGTAAAAAAGTTAATAATCTCTGACAGACAAAAATACTTCTTCACACTCCAAAACAATAATAAAACTAACCCTCAAAGATTCTGGAAGGGGATCTCCACCCTTCTTAACCCCAGCAAACCACACACCCCAACCCCAAACCCAAATATCCCAGACTTGGATCTAGCTATTCAGTTCAACTCCTTTTTTATCGACTCTATCAACAAACTCACCTCCTCCTTCACATGCTCTACCTCACCATCTAATACGCACCCTCCCACAAACAACCCTATCCCCATTTCTACTTCACATTGCCTATCGGCCACCAATTCCACTACTCTTACTGCCCAATCACCTGTAACCTCCTCAAACTCTCTCTCTCTACATCCCTCCCTATTCTCATTAAAGCCTACATCCACTACCACTATCAAGAAACTCCTTCAGAAACTGAAGCCTTGCACTAATGCCCCTGACAATATTCCCTCTTATTTTCTTAGTATAGCCGCAGATGCAATTGCCTATCCCATTAGCATCTTAATCAACCGTTCCATCCAGGAATGCTCTGTGCCCCAACTGTGGAAGCAAGCATTCATCATCCCCCTACATAAAGGAGGCAACAATTGCAACGTCAACAACTTTCGTCCTATCGCTATTCTGTCCCCCATTTCTAAACTTCTGGAAAAGTGTATCCACCTTCAACTCTTGCCACATCTCTTAGATAACAACCTGCTGACCCCTACACAACATGGATTTAGGCCAAATCACAGCACTATGACTGCCCTCGTGTCCTTTCTTGAGACCGTTAACATAGCACATGATTCAGGCCACATTGTCTCTACCCTATTACTTGACCTCTCCAAGGCTTTCGACACCATCTCACACAATCTGCTCTTAACCAAACTGTCAAAACTTAACCTCTCTCCCTCTTCCATTAATTGGTTCTCCAGCTACCTATCAAATAGACAGCAAGCAGTAATATGGAAAAGGCCACTTCCCCATTCCTTAGTACCCCAACTGGAGTTCCCCAAGGATCCATTCTTGGTCCCCTCCTCTTCAACATATTCATCAATGATTTTCCCAAATCTATCCCATTTGCAAACATCATCCAATATGCAGATGATTCCACCATTATCTGTTCTGCCACCTCCCCCTCACTGCTCCAACAACT
This sequence comes from Protopterus annectens, assembly GCF_019279795.1. Taxonomy (NCBI): domain Eukaryota; kingdom Metazoa; phylum Chordata; order Ceratodontiformes; family Protopteridae; genus Protopterus; species Protopterus annectens. The sequence goes on along the minus strand of NC_056746.1, from coordinate 867,122,681 downwards.
GACTCAGGAAGCTTTTTCAATAACTGAACATTGGATGAAAATAAACCATTTAGCACTCAATGCATCTAAAACAAAACTTATGGTATTCACCCCTTCCAAATCCACCTCCTTCAATACAAACTCCTTCTCAATTGCCAGCCTAAATAACTCACCCCTAGAACTAGTGTCCGAAACTAAGCTACTAGGTGTACAAATTGACAATCGGCTGAGTTACAACTCCCATCTACAACTAAATATTAAAAAGACCCATCAAAAACTAGGTATGCTCTACTGTCAGAACCAATACCTTACAAGCTCCTCCAAAATCACACTCGCTTCCTCTTTTCTCATCCCCTCCCTTCTCTATGGGGCCCCATTACTGACTAACCTCCAGTCCTCTCTAAAAAAGCAGCTTTCCTCCTGCTATAATAAAATTGCCAAATTCGCCAACAGCCATAGGTCCACCACTCACCATTGTTCCTCTCTTCAAAAACTAAATTGGCTCGAATTACCAAATCAACTCATATATATACAGCTGACTTTTGCTCACAAGCTCATTCTTAGCCCTTCTCTTTGTCCCTCCCTGTCTTCTGCCTTCAAAATGCACCTACCAAATAGAATCCTAAGGTCCAACAATCAAAACCTATTAGTAGTACATAAACCATGTCATCCCCCAGGCAAACACTTACTATCTTTTAACCTTGCCCGTCTCTGGAACTCACTTCCACCATCTATTCGTACCACCACTAACCAGTACATGTTCAAAAAATCTCTTCATACATATCTAAGGTCCCAATGGGATTGTTCTTGCTCCCTCCCCTCATAAACCTATGACACCCCACCCTCCCTCTTACTTATGATACATAACTCTTCCTATCAAAGCTTATGTTCCCTCAGAATATTTACTTTATAATGCAATTTTATATTCTTTTCTGAACAACTTCTCCAAATACATATCTCTTACTGTTTTCAACTTATTTACCTGACATATTTCCTCATCAGAGTGTAATACTTTAAATACTTTTTTAAATGTTTTTGAACTGTGTGCTTATATATTTTAAATGTTTTAAATGTTTAAATGTTTTATCTCTCAACCTGTATAATTTTATTGTAATTGTTTTGTATGTACCCATTGTTTGTCTGTATTGGAGCTTTTCTCCCCAGGACTCCATTGAAAACGGGTTCTTTTGGCCCAATGGACTATCCTGGTAAACCAACTGCAAATAAATAAATAATAAATAAATAAATAGCTGTGCATGCGTGAATGGCAGACAGCGCAGAAAACCATAAGGAAAATATCAAATGTATCTGTTCACTAACAAAGATGCAAACATTAAATAATAACATCACGTATTGCATTATTGCTGTCAATATCATTGTTACCATATGTCACTGTCAATCAGGTAACACATATCCACAAATTAGTATCTTTACATATTTCATATAAAAAAAAAACAGAAAATCCCATGGCATCAGACATGTCAGCAACCACAGACACATTACAATGGTTAACACAGTGTTCATCATTGCCATGGGGTCAGAATGACACAACATGACACACATTGGAATAACTATTGGTGTTACAGAAATGCAGTCTAGGGTGCCCACGAGAATAGCATACACTGGAGTATTAAACAATTTTGGATTTTATGCTTCTGCAGTTGGTGTTCTTCGCTTTCTTTGTGTTTTTTTTTTATTTTAGCTCACACTACTTCCCTGGCCACCACTGCCACATCCAGAAGAAACTTGACCCTTGTTGCTCTATGGAGGAGCTGGATGTGATGACATTTGCAGGTGTATTGTCGGAAGTAACATGTCCAGCAGTTGCTGTCACCATGTCATCAGAATGTCCGGTCACATTGCACTCAATAAGGCTACAGCATGATTCACATGGCTCTCCCTTTCTGGGCTGGACAATAAACCCAATCTATGGCCTGTGTGCCATGGGCCATGTTCTCACAGTGTGGCACATCACATCCCAACTCAGGATCAGTGGATGGGCTACTGCTGGAGGCAGGCAGTGGACAGGCTACAAGAAGAGGCATATGACACAGGTTAATTACAAGCACAAACAATACATGATGCAGCTTAGTAATGATATATGGGCCAACTATATGATTATAATGTTAATGGGAATATGGACTTAACAAAATGTCATGCCTGTGGACACTGTTCATTGATCCTATATAAGAGAGAGATTTCATGTATGCTGCATATTGCACACAGCTGACAATTGGGAAAAATTGTAAGCCTGTTTTCTACCTTTCCTGTAATTAGTGTTCCAGATACAGATTTGCTGTATCCAGGACTGTTTGTAAGCTTCTGAGCCCCCCAAGCCTTTCTGTGTTGGAGGGAAGCCTTCTAGCTTATCAGTGGGAGTGGTAAGCATTAGGTAACCTGTCTACCACATAAGGAGTGTTTCTGGCCCAGAATATGTAGTTATTGGCCATTTGGGCGGTCTTCCATCTCTCTCAACTTTCTGATTTGAAGGCCTACATTTGCACTTGTTTCTGTCCTGGGCCCATCTCATTTGCTCACTCAAAAAAAAAAAAAAAAAAAAAAATGTATCTGCTTTTACTGTATTTGTGTTTCTTCCTACTTTATTTTGCTTTTGCGTCATCTTAAAAGTACTCAATTGTATTTATTACTGCTTGGTGTAACTCATTCTAAGCCTTTTAGTTTAAGCACTTGGGCTTCAGACCAGTTGTTTTACATTAAGAAGGTTTGTGGTCTGCACTGTAGTGGCAAAACGGGTAGCTTACATCCTTCTAAGTTGGGAACTGCTGATTGAGGGCTCAGTGTCTGTTATTCTAAAAGTGTATTAATTCTGGTTTAAGCACTTGGGCTTCAAGCCAGTTATTTTACATTAAGAGGGTTCATGGTCTGCACTCTTGTGGGAGGAGCGGCTGGACTCTGCCCTTCTGAGCTGGGAATTTCTGGTTAAAGGCTTATAGTGCCTGCATATTTGAACTGCTTCTTACTGAAATTGGTACACCTTGTTTGCTGTAGCATAGACTAGATCCAGGCCTGCTGAATCTAGCTTTGTTTGTATAACTTGAGCACTAATCCAGGCATTCTTTAAAGTATTCAATTGTATTTATTACTGCTTGGTAGTAACTTGATTAAAGTGTAGCTATCATTCTAAGTCTTTTGGATTAAGCACTTGGGCTTCAGACCAGTTATTTTACATTAAGAAGGTTCGTGGTCTGCACTCTTGTGGGAGGAGAGGCTGGACTCTGCCCTTCTGAGCTGGGAATTTCTGGTTAAAGGCTTATAGTGCCTGCATATTTGAAATGTTTCTTACTGAAATTGGTACACCTTGTTTGCTGTAGCATAGACTAGATCCAGGCCTGCTGAATATAGCTTTGTTTGTATGCTTATTGTTTGTTTGCTTGTTATTTCCCTGAAACGCTAATTCCACCTAAAATGTGGCTTTTCAGCACTTCTGTGGATCCCTAGTGATATCTGCATTGCTTACTGTACTTATGTCCTTGTTTCACTTGAAAGACAGTTACTGTTTGTCGTTTTTGCATTTAAGTTACCTGTAACACATTGCATTTAAGTTACCTGGCACTTGCTCACTAAAGCAATTATATAAGTAAGCACTAAAAAATTAAAAGCACTACACCCTCACAAACTCCCCTTGAGTACCTTGTTCCCCATTGGCCCTTTTTTTCAATTATAAAGGAATTCCCAATACTATTCTAGCATGTCCAAAGGTCAGTTGTCAAACTCCTCTCCGGTCCAGCTGGTGAATCTGGGAATCTTGAGGCAATGTTACAACTGCCTCATGTACACAGACAACCCTCTCCTCCTCCCAACAAATTCCAACACATGTGAGAGATGCAACCATATAGCCAAACTGGAGGCTAAGCTCTCTCAACTCAGTATTGGCGTAACCAGTCAGGAGGAGAAGGAAACCACACTCACTACAATTCCAGTCTCACATAGACCTACCACGACAGCAAACCAAACACATAAACACACAAAAACATACTCAGAGACTCTAAATAAAAATCTACCTAAGCAGCAGAGACCTCCAAAGCAGACACCCAAGCAACCACTACCCAAAAACAAAACACGTGCAACACATAGCTCACAAAGCCAGTGTGCCGAACAGTCACAGCCCTTAAGGCTAAACAACACACCTGATACATTTGTAATAGGTGACTCTATCATCAGGCACACTGACGTCCTGCTCACCAGGCTGAACAAGGAGAAGGTCACGGTGAACTGCCTGTCAGTCGCTAGGATCCACCACATAACACAAGCACTCAGGTCACTCCAAGGCAAGTACAAATATGACTCAGTCATTGTCCATGCCGGTGTGAATGACCTGAGACGTACTTCCCTGGACTACATGAAAAGAGACATAGAGGAGCTCTCTGAGCATGTAGCCCAGGCCGGTATGACCCTGACCTTGAGTAGCATCTTACCCTCACCAAGAATGATGCCACAATAAGAAGACAAAATGATCAATTTCAACAATTGGCTTAAGTATTGATGTCATTCAAAGGGGATCCAATGCCTGTCAGCCTGGGATGACATGCTCGACAAGCCACGATGCTTCGCTAGGGACAGCTTGCACCTGTCACCCCTGGGCTTTCGGATATTGGAAAAGGCTCTTGCTACCCCCATAGTGCCTTTTTTAGGCAAGGCTCAAAAGACAAACCCACCTCCATAGGTATCACAAGGGATAAGAAACTAAGAGTACTGCTACTCAATGCCAGAAGTCTAAACCTCAAGATGCATGCACTCGAAACTCTCCTTAGCATGGAGAACATTGATATCTGTGCAGTAACAGAAACCTGGTTCAAGGCTCCCGAGAGTACCCCAGCACTACCAGGTTATACCTCATACCATGCTTTTCGGCCCCAAAACTTGGACCGAACCACAAAAGGAGGGGGAGTATCAATATTCGTCAAAGATACCCACACCTCCAGGTTGGTGGCACAACATGAAGCATCAGAGACTATCCATGTGCAATTAACAGTGGGTAAAACTGCCTTCCAGTTTATAGCCTGCTACAGACCACCCTGCCAAACCCAGGAACCCCACTCGGCCTTCCTGAGAACACTGGAAAATATGAAGGTCTCTCCAAACACCATTATACTGGGCGACTTCAACTACCCAAACATAGACTGGGAGCATTACTCTAGCTCCATCACCCTAGCCAAAAGGTTCCTAGAATTTATAAACTCAAATTCTATGGAACAACTTGTTACCACTCCCACAAGAGGGGAAAACATACTGGACCTGATCATCATCAACATGGGGTCTCTATGCTCCAGACCAGAAGTGTATCCCTCACTGGTAAGATCAGACCATAAACTAATCTCATTGGATATTCACATCCCGACCCCACCCCATGCCCAGAAAACCACAGTGAAAAACTTCTCTAAAGCAAATTTCACACTCCTCAAAACCAAAGTGGAATTCTTCAAAGCCCCCGGGCCTGTGGAAAATATGGCCCAGACCGCAGAATCCTTTATAAACATATTCTATGAACACCTTCAGGAATGCATGGATCATGCAATCCCAAATAAAACCAAGACCCAATCCTCCAAAGGCAGACGTCCTGTCTGGTGGACCCCAGCCATAAACAAACTGCACAATAGAAGGAGGAAGCTACTACATGATAGAGCAAAATTCCAAAAAGGGAAGGCATCTCTGATCAGTATTAACAAAAAACTACGGGCACTCATAAAATCGTCTAAGGCCAGCTTTGAGAGAAAAATTGCACAGGACACTAAGGATAATCACAAGGCTTTCTTTAGTTATGTTAGGAACCTGGGTGGGAATTCCCAGATATGCTCAGAATTAGTCCAAAATGACAAAAAATATACCGAACCCACAGATATTGCCAACATCCTAGCTGACAGGTTCAGCGCAAACTTCTCCCCCCTCCCTACCAAAAGGGCAAATATCTATCCTGCTCAAGTAAGAGCTGCCCTCTCCAAAGCAAAAAACAAAGCATCAGTTGGACCAGACGGTGTCCCGGGCTGCATCCTACATAAACTCCAAGAACAGCTAAACCCAAACATAAAACTACTGTTCAATCTCAGCCTTACTACAGGATATGTACCCAAAGAGTGGTGTACAGCAACAGTGGTCCCTCTCCACAAAGGTGGTGCCTCAACAGATCTTGGAAACTATCGCCCCATAAGCCTGACTAGCTTGGTCTGCAAAGCTATGGAAAGGATCATCATGGACCTCATAAATAAAGATATTGGGGACCTACAGACACTGGATCCTACCCAGTTCGGCTTTGTTAAGGGTAGATCCTGCCTCTTAAGCCTGGTCAATTTCTTTGAAACAGCCACCAAGGCCATTGACGAGGGGAAGGTGGTCCACACAGCCTACCTGGACCTCGCAAAAGCCTTCGATACAATACCCCACTCGGGCATTATAGATAAGCTCACCAGCTTAAATATAAACCCCTATGTCACTAGATGGGTCACAAACTGGCTCAAGGACAGAGCCCACATAGTTAGAATTGCTGGAGCCATGTCACACTCAAAACCAGTTACAAGTGGCGTCCCACAAGGCTCAGTCCTGGGACCTCTCTTGTTCGGTATATATTTCTCGGAGGTACAGGCCAACATGGAAGGACTGTGGCTGACCAAGTTCGCAGATGACTGCAAACTGGGTGCCATAATCGACTCTCCAGCCGACACAAGCATCCTCCAAAAGGGCCTCATAGAAACAGACAACTGGTGCCAGAGCCATGGCCTCAAGCTAAACGCCAAAAAGTGTATAGTCATCCCCTCTGGCAAAAACAAAGTGCCCACAAATTACCACATAGGTGGTAATCCATTAAGTACAGAAGAAGTAATTAGGGACCTGGGGACCCAAGTTGATAACAATCTCTCATTTAACAACCACATGGCTAAAGTGGTTAGAAAAACATTTTATATAGCCCACCTAATCATGAAGGGATTCACATCTAGATCAGGGGAGGTCTTCGTGCCTCTTTACTCATCCCTCATCAGGCCCATAATTGAGTACAATGCCCCTTTTGGGATGTACCTTACCAGACACCTGCAGCAACTGGAAATACCCCAAAAGTACCTCACCAAGAGGATCAAAGGGCTCAAACAGATGCCATATGCTGCCCGGTTAAAGAAACTCCAACTCTACTCAGTGGCATACCACCTGCTCAGAGGGGATCTGTGCCTGACGTATAAAGCCATGTCCAACCCGGAATTAATGGACATGCTGCACCTCAGAAAATCCAAATGCCATCGAGCTACGTGCTCGAGAGACTTGAACCTCAGCACTGAAATAAATAGGACATGCTGGAGGGACAGATTCATAACCCAGAGGCTCCCTTCACTCTGGAATAAAATCCCAGTCCAGGTTAGGCAGTGTCCCTCATTGACTCTCTTCAAGAGGAATCTTGATGAGTGGATGGGAGATCGTAGGTTTACCCCAGGTATCACTTCTGTGTCACTGTTAGACAGAGGCACAGTATACTAACCTCGAAAAAGGGCATAGCAAAATTAATTTAAAATGGGTGGCGAAAGCCAAACACACTCTGGCTAGGCTTATAAATGTCCTAGGGCAGATAGCCTAGTATGAACCTATGAACCTATGAACCTATGAATAAAATAGTAAAACATACCTGACTTGTACTGGTGGGATCCACCACTGAGTTGAGGTATGAACTGAAACTGCCACAGGGAAACATATTCACCACTACATCATCAGTATGCAAATAATAGCCATCATGCCAGATTCCAACAGACGTATAACACACACACAAGATACTATAGGCACATACCATTTGGCAAAGACTGATGTGAAAGTTGCTGTTGTCCTAGGCAATTGATGAAGAACACAGTAGTCAGGAAGTACACAGTCATCGATACTAACGTGTATTAAACATATGGAATATCTTACTATTTACATCATTCCTGTTTGGGGAATGTATCATCAGTCATAATGTAGATACTGTAGTATGACAAGGCACACAAACATCAACACGTGGGAATACTCCAGTCATGACTGCAGTCAAAGGCACTTGACAACTACAGTACAAACTGACAGGATATGGAGACACTTACATGACAAGCAATGCACATGCTATCCAAATGTTCCTGACTTTGGAAAAAAAAACATCATTGTTATCTTATCACAGTTATGCTCAAACCTGCTGTACCTATAAATAAGGTGGCCAACCATACCTGGTCTGTCTGCAGGTGCATCTGTAAGGGCCATGTCTTGTGATGATACGTCTGTAATTTACAATGGCATAAACAAACCAACATGTGAGCATAATCCACTGTCATGACAGGTGACAGAGGCACAGAAAGCTATGGATCATAATAGAGGCACAGGAAGCTATGGATCATAATAATAGTATATGAAGACATTTACATGACATGGGTTGCTGTTGTGCAGATGTTGCTGGACCGATTGCAACTGAGAAAGATAGACATCACATATATTGCTTGAAGTTTTAGTTATGTAATGCATTGTTAACACAATATGCAATAACGCAGTTTGGGAATCCACATTCTGCTGTGTGTCCATGTTCCCTATGAATTTATGCTGATGAACAAAATAATATGGCAATACATCAATAATTTGTACATTCTGTTAAAGACTGAGACAGCGTATATGCTGCAGTGGCTTTGAAGTTCTGTACATCCTGGAACACTGGCTTCAATACTTCCTCAGGGTATAAAATGATCATGACTAGTAGTGTGATTTGATGCCAGGAACACCACAATCTCATCTGGGGGAGTTAATGGTGGTCCACCGCCTGTGGCATTGTTTGTCCCCTCATATCAGCATGTTTGGTTAGCTGCATAGAGGATCATGTCTTAGCAACGTCAATGATAGGCCTCATGGCATTTTTTGTGACCATCTACAGCACTGATCATGTTTGTCAATTCAGTCCAACCATCATTCCTCCACACAGCATTTCCTGTATATCTAAGGAGGCTTCAGCCATGCTGGTGCAGAGCCTCAATTATAATAACATTCTCATGTTAAGAAAAATTGCCACCCTTAGTTCAGTTTGACATCTGGAAGACATTGTCTTATGCATGTTATACATTTTATAGAAGCTCACAATTTACATGATGATGTTATGTGCATTTCGCAAGTTACTTACTCTGCTGTCCTTACCGATGCAAGTTATGCAAGATAATCCTTTATCATGTATATTGCTGTTATGTATTAAAAGACATAATGGATATGAAAACAACATTTAAATATGTACGATATGTCACAACATCATCACATGTAGCAATTCATTACATTATCTGTATAGGTCATATGGGGTTCCTATTAGTTGTTCAACAGCTTAGGTTGTCGAGTGCCTAATTATTGACACCTAAGCATCGAAAGTTTAAAATCGTGAATGGCCACATATGCAAATTCTTGCCTCGGGAAAGAATTTGCTTGGCCGTTATCAAGGATTTGCCCTTTCCTCAATGTAGAGCAGTCTCGGGGTTGGTATATTTAGTTAAAGGGGTGTGGGGGGCACAGCCCCCACCATGTTTGGGTTCAAAAGTTTATTTTATTTCATGATGGCCTAGCAAACTCTTTCCTGAGGAAAGAATGGCCGTTCACGATTTTAAGGTTTCAACAGTTAGGTGTCGATGTTTACACATTCGACAACCTAAACGTTCGATGAACTAATATAGACGTGTCATATGTGGGATTTGAACCCATTGCAGAGAATACTGCAACAACCACAAAACCCCCGTACCACACAATCATTACTTTACATTATCAACACAGTAAAAAGTGAATGGTCAAAACCACCCTCACATTGTCTTTATCAAGCTGAATGTATGAACAACTACTGTTACATTACTAAGCATCAGAGTGTATCCATAAACTATGCAAGTAAACATACAACTTACGGAAACCTTTGCAATTCATAATTCTTCGTAAGTATAACACAGACAGTACAGGTTAATCATTATGAACTATGGATACATTTTCTTTCCATCTCTATGGATAGTACATTCATTAGTAAACATCAAAGAGTACTGTAAATGATTAATATACAATTTACAGAAACCCTTGGAATGCGTCAGTCTCCTTAAACCTACCTAACACAGTCAAGGTGAACCAGAATTCACAACATTTATAATTTAATGCCATTTTCATCCACTTTTCACAGGATCTATTTGGTTTTAAACATATTCCCATCTACATGCATATTGTTCAATCCTACAACCACCCATTATGTTACATCCAGTTTGTATTGCAGACATGTTTGACCAAAAAAGGCCTGTCAACATGTGTAATTTGAATTATAAACATTAAATACAGCATAGATATGTAATGACAGTAGTGTATTCCCCCACAGCAATACCTTCATGTGACAGCTTATCTTTGAAACTAGCTGTAAGTCAGCTACACCTTACACTGAGTGCACTTATGTGCACTTTTGAGTACCATTTCTGCCATACATAATTAATGAGCTTGATTAATATTCAGTGTTTTGGAATAATAATTACGCATGTTCACTTAACTTGTAGAAATTTGGCACATTAACCAACAGCTCAGAGTAATGGGAAGATACCCCACACAACTATCCAAAAGGTATCAGTAAATGATACTATTTCTGACGTGCCCAATGCTTTCCAAGAGTCTAATATCTTATATGCACTAATTTTAAAATGTGATTTTGTTGCATTTACTGGTCTAGCTTCAAGATTAAAGAAATTGAGCAAAAAAGGTTTGGCATATATGGATGCCAAACTGGACAGAGAAAAATGTCACCCAGATGCTTACACTCTATACTGGACATGAGCACAGGATGTTAACACACTTGATTGACTTTGCAGTGGTAGAAATCTGGAACCAGATTGTGTGGTAGCACCTCCAACGGACTAGAATTTTCTGGACTGGTGTGCAAGTCCATCACTGATACGATGATGCATTGGAGGGAAGTTGAGGATCTTCACCAGAGGATCTCAGAGGTCTGGTGCCATCCTGCAGATGCCTACCATAAGCTTTATAATCCACACCTTAACACCTACTTCATAACAAAAGTATTTACTAGCTGTATATGTCTATGGGACTGTTTAAATTTGATTTCATGGGTCTGTACTGATGAGAATAATGCTATCCACTTAACATAATACACACACAGCTGCAAATGATGTGCCATAAATATTCTTATTACAAGCAAGAAAGAGACATCATGTCAATTAGCTCAACTGGTTAAACAATGAAGCACCACGATTGATGATCTCTGATGTTTGGATTCAAAGACCACTGTAGGTCATTTTGTAGATATAGCTGTTTATGCAATAGATATTGAATGCAAGCAATTTAAGTTCTCTGTTTTCTTGGCAAGTATACAGTGCATCTTTTCTAAATATGAAGAATGGATGTGTTTCACTGATGCCTATAGCACATAGGTCTCAGAAGGTGTAAAAACACTGGGTTTCCTGAAAACACAAACATCAGAGCCCTTTCCATTCCCAAACTGTTGTTTCAAAGAGATACTCCTTACAAATAACTTCAAGTCAATAAAAATGTTATTCAAAGTGGAGTTACCTGCTGGAATAAAGGGTACCGTGGTACAGAGATAGCAACTGCACAGAATGATGCAGCTATGTTGAGGGGCACACGTACCAGACTGTACTTCAATGACCAAAGGGAGGACTCCGTTCCTTCCACTGTGAGACCTACCCAATCCACATATGAGCCTCACATATTCTAGAGATTCAGGATCCATTTGCGAGATTATCAAAAAACATTGGAAAATTTTGGCCTCAGATGACAGATGCAAGGGGTTGTTAGGAGATACACACTATTTTTGTTTTAAGTATCGTCCATCAGTAAAGAAAATGTTATGCTATAAGACTCTCTCTGGTAGCCAGGAGGGTGTAGTTAGTCAAAGGGTAAGTACATTTCCTTGCCGCCATTGCAATACATGCAGATACATAGACACAGATGACAATTTTGTACACCCAGAAACAGGACTGATTTTTAACATCAGGTTTTATGCAGACTGTAGTAGTCAAAATGTTGTTTATTGTGCGTCCTGTGTAATTTGTAAAAGTTTTTATGTTGGAAAGACCAATCGTTGCTTCAGAGATCATATAAGGGAGCACATGTGTGGTATTACCAAAAGAGATGAAAGGAATGCACTGTCTAAACATGTCATGTTAACAGGATGTGAAAATTGGTTTAAATTTTTAGTACTAGAAATTTATACACCAAGTTGGAGAGGGGTGACATAAAAACAAAAACAGAGTGTGTAGAGATTAAGTGGATATATTTGCTTAGGGCAAATGAAGGCAAGGGGTTAAATGAAGTCATTGTTATTAAGGTCACGTGATCTTAGACACTAAGCTATTTAAATGCATTGTTAAGTGATGTAGGAATGGATCTGATGAAGTACCTATGTGTATGAAAGCGCTTATCCTGTTTGTATTTTAATATATTTTTTACTTGTTATTTTATTAAATTTGGCTTGCTCATACAAATCTCTCTGCCTAGCCAGCTTTATTTTATTTTCTTCTCAGGTATTTTTCTATGTTTTGAAAAGATGATTGCATTTTTAATTGAAGTTGTAGGGGGGAGAGGGGGGCGGAGCATATAAGGGTTGCATCATCAGCGTATTGGACAATGGTGGCTAGAGTGGTAGCAGACCTGAGGTCGTTTGTGAATAAGATGAAGAGGAGAGGACCAAGAATAGAACCTTGGGGCACACCAACGGACATGGGGAGTAGGGGGGAAAGAGTGTTTTCCCATTTGGTGGCTTGCTGCCAATTGGTGGTGTAAATAATTACATGGTGCATTAATAGCTATAGTGCTTGGACCTAAGATGACTACGCATTTCTCCAATATACACTAGATTCTTGAAACATTCTTAGTAATTCTGTATGATAGGGTGATTTTTCTGTTAACTAGCTTAACCCATTTAACAGTAGTCTAATATGAATGCCTCAGAGATAATAGTGGGTTTGAATCACTGATGTTATTTTTATATTTCAGTAAAGACTAATTAAGAACAGAAATGGCAGATACTTGCGTGTTCAATTATGCAGTATAGCTTTTTTTAAACATCAGGTATAAAGGAGGTGCATTAACACCCATAGAACTTACTTCTGTTATCTACAAAAATTTTGGAAACATCTCAGTTCTTGTCACTATGGCTGTATGTGTATCCCATTGTCAATGCATATATATCTTAGCTGTACATCCCTAATGGCACAGTATATTCAATTGTATTTTAACACTGACTGATCTCCTACATAAATAAAATAGTGATGTATGTTCCAGCAGTGAAAAAAACATGTTTTTCTGTCTACATATGTCTGTCAAGTGCATACACTGGTTCTATTGCAATGCCTGAGATTGTGAACTCTTGCATTGTTACAGCATTTGCTTTGTGCTGTGACCAGAGTGATAACACTCAGTCTGGACTGCATGGTGTTCTATTTCAAATGCACAGCACATGTTTAAAGTTGGCCTTTTATTTTACCAGTCCTTATCCATGTTTTTTAATCTTCCCTGCATAGTCATACAGTCCAGTTATTCTACATAAATCAATATCATTACAGCCAAGATGGATTAGCTAAGCAGGTAGGTGTCAGGGTTGGAAGTTTGAATCTGTATTCCTTCAGTTTGTATACATTACTCTTCATGTGCAAAGTATTGTCAGCATCACAGCAATGATTGAATGTGAACTTGTATGTCATTTAAAGGCTATAGAACATGTGATGCACAGTTACTGGACAATATATAATCAACTGACAGAATTCACAGGCCGGAGGAGCAGCAGATGGAGAGGTATGTGTTCTAACTGTGTAAACATTAATTTCCCAAGAAGCAGTCATAATATTGTTAAAAGGCTCCTTTTGTTTGCAAAATCAGGCAGAGTAAAATTAATGCATGACTACACATAATGCATCTGCAGGGTAACTGCAATAATCACTGATTTCATGTCAACATTTTAAATGTATTGCAAAATTTCACTTTTGAATTATAAGCAGGGTATTTTTGAGAAAATAATTATTTTCTTTTTAAACACATCTTAAATGATGACATGTCTATGTAACTGCCATAGTGCTTTTATGTGATTGTGTTATTACCTCTTTCAGAAAAGCAGGTGATGGCATACTTGTATGTCCAGCAATGGTGCTCACTGACTGCTACGTTGTGCATAGCCTGCCTATTCTGTTACTGAATCTGTGTCTGCTGTTTCAACTTTTGTAATGAGATTGGCAGACAATTTCTGTTCTGCGCTTCAGTTCAACATGTCATGCACTTCTTTAGTAAGTAACTGTGATGGATTGTTTTACACAGAATTGACATCCTTCTTTGGCAACTGTTCCGGACAAACACAATCCTATTATTATTTCCTATCTCCTTGTCAAATAATCAGCATTAGAGTTTTTGAATTGATAATACAAATGCATTTCTTGCTGATGAACACTGTGTAGAAAAAACAAAATTGGTAGATGTCACTGTGTTAATGACTGTCAAGTTTTTCTGATGTGTTGTACCACATTATAATTCTCTGATGTTATAGCTATTAATATTTCCACTGCTTATGCTTCCTACTATATCTTGTTAGGAAAAACCTTAAGAAAATTACCCTAGTTGCTTGTTTACCTTAGTTACACTTGAGGCTAATTCTGCTATGGACACCTCAACTTAATTGTGTCAGGCACACATACAAATAATGGCCCATGGCCTTTATGTTTTCTAACAGACTGTCTGCATGACTATGTTGAAGGCATATGCCAAGGGCTTTATATCACAGATGGTGTCACTGTCAGCTACAGTGTAGCAATTGTTTTGAATGTAGACACATGTCATTGTTTCATGCCACACTGTCATGATACACACATGTTCTGCTTTAGCACATATTTCTTTTTCATGCATACTGATGTCTGTTTCATACTTGAACAGGGAATAACAACATTTTCTCAGATAAACTGTATATTGCATGACATGTAATGCACTGGAGTAAAGTAAGGACATTCTGTGATGGACATAGTGTCCCACACATGGCCTTCTATTGATATCATTGATACAGAGTGATAATAGGACATTGGGAATGTTGCGTGATCCTGACTCTACATCTGCTATCCTCAGTTATTTATATTACACAAAGTATAATGACACATTATGAGCCGTCTTGTCTTATAAATATATTGAAATAACACCTGTATTGAATTGGAATACACCCTCAGGAAACATGTCACTGTTAGTGTAAATTTTTTTTGTCATGTTAACAGCATATGTCTTTCACATTATTCAGGTGGCCATCAAATATTGTTTTGTGATAGAGATGCATTGTACATGAATGTATGATTGACAACATTTTTATATTGTTATGTATTGCAATGCCTTTCATCACATATGGTGTTACATTTACATATGGTCATATATTACTGTAATGTGACATAATGAACCCTTTCCACCCATAGATCATGTCTGTTTATGTTCTGTAGACTTTAATTTAGGCGATCATGGATTCTGTAAATTTTTTTTTTTTTTGTGAGTGTGTGGGGGTGCCTGTGATGGCTCACTGATTGGATGATGGAGAAGATGACATGCCAGATCCCTGCAATGCAACTCATTGTCAGAGAGCCAGGAGGATGATGGGATGGACAATGATGATGATGATGATGATGACGATGACAGACCCAGACCTGTGTGTGCCATCATTCCTACTGTTTGTTATTGGAGACATCAATCACTATGACAGGGAGGAAATTTATGAGACCAGATCTGGAAGTAATGATGGATATTTTTCTGATGCAAATGAGGGTCTTGATGGGAATTTTTTTTTCAGGACACAGTGTGGGCCATGAGTGGCTCCTTCTGGGAGATTGTAATTGAGATCATTTTGTGATGTTTTGCCCCATCAGGGTGGGCCCACAGGACCGTAAGTATTGTCTATGTAATCCAGTTATGTAATGCTGCCAATTCTATGCACATATTGATGTCATGTATAGCTGATATATGTCTGACCATATACCACAGATATCATGTCATAGGTGGCATTGGGTTGCACATGACATGACACACATTAACACAGTATACATGCCTTAAAAATGACATTTACATGATGTACTGTAGTTAAATCATACATTGATCCATGTGTGTGTGTGTGTGTGTGTGTGTGTGTGTGTGTGTGTGTGTGTGTATGTATGTACTCCTATGCATGCAGTGCAGCATAATAGTATGTCCAATACACCTTGGCCCTATATATGGCAGATCTGACTGTTGCAGTTACAATGATGCAACTGACACACAATTGTTCTGCTTATATTGTTCCACTGTTTACATCAGTGGGTCAACAGCAGCTCAACAAATGTGTTATTCACTTATTTCACACATAAGACAGTGGGATGGATCCTTTACCTTCATTTACACATGTTATCCATGTATAAGCAATGCACCCATTTCTCCCTTGGTTGTTGCTGCTGTCTTATGTCTGTTCAACAACATGACCAGTCCTTGCCCCTGTGATTCACGTAACATTGTGTTGTCATACTGTCACAGTGGCATTATAACTTTGTATGTGGCAGGTAATGACACATTTATTTATTATTATTTTTTATTTATCTTACATTTGTTTACCAGGAAATGTCCATCTGGGCATGGCTGCCTATTTTCAGTGGAGGCCTGGAGAGAAAAGCTCTACACAATATTAGAATAAAGAACATGTAAAATAGTAACATTAGCACTATGACAATAATATTTGGACAAAGTTATACAGACAATATAAAAATGTCAAGTATCAGTAACATTTGCACCACATATTAATAGCTGTACAAAGTTACACATACAGTAAGAGATAAAATAGAGTCAATACTTTGCATACAATAGTGTATAAATAATACATACATCAGTAATAACACACAGTATACCATAAGAGTATGCAGTAGAAATTGTGTTAATATTCATTCTGTCTGATATTAGAGGGGTAGTAGTTCTCTATGAGATAGTTTTGAGATGGAAGAGAAGAGGTGGGAGTAGGAATATTGGTAGGATTTACCCAGGCTATAGCAGGAACATATCCATGAGTTGGATAAGTATTGTGCCACGTTGTGTCACATTAATGTGAATGCTTTTCATGGGCATTTATCCTTCACATAATGCACAGTCATTTTTTGTTTCTATATATACAGTTGATGCTTTATTTAGCATATTCCTGCAGTCATTGTGTCAAAGGAAAAAACTTTAAAGACCAATACACGTAAGGTTCAGTTAAGGCATATTTATTACTTGCTGCAAGGAGACAAAAACATGCAGATACAAGGATTTGTCTAACTACTAACAGGAATTATTCTTATTTTTATACTGCTTTACAAGATATAACCTTCTATGGCTGACATAATCAAACACAACTTTCAGTATTGTTCTACAGCAGATGTTACACAGATTTTCTGCTGACATGACTAGATTTGTGAGAAACTTTTGCGAAAAACAACCTGGCCTTGGTGGGCTCTAATTCGTTTACAAGCTTCTATTGTACAGTGTTACATTTCAAGGTACTCTTCTAATTCAGATACAAGCAAATGCTGACTGCAGTTCATATTTTCAAACAGGCTTTGTTCTAATTATCTATAGCTTTTACAGCTGTGTATTTTTTCACAGCACAAATGGAACTTCTTTTCTAAGTTTCATACAAGTAGTATTGTTCTATTCATTATTTTCCTTACATAAGCAGGAATCATCTGCTTCTCAGTAAATTTTCAAGGCACAAGCAAGATTTTAGCTAACAATACAAGGTCAGAAAGCATCTGCAGTTTGTACAGATTTATGCAGTATGAAATAGAATAAATGTGTTAACCCTTTTCAAGCTCTAAATGCACTAAGCATATTACTAATACACACATTAATACATATTTTTCTGACACATTGTTTCTCATTCTAAGTTGTATTACAACATGCATAATCATATCAGCATAGATATTTAGGCATTTGGAGTAGATATATAATGATGTGCATACATGTACAATTTTTTGAATGTACTATGATTGAAACATAAATGCCTTTGTACATTGGAACTGTGTATATTCAATTCTTCCATTTCCATGTGCAGGATTGCCCTCTGCTCAGTCATATACATGGACAATGCTATCTATCTGTCTATCTATCTATCTATCTATCTATCTATCTATCTATCTATCTATCTATCTATCAATAAGGGTGTTTGTTGTGCCTGTTCTATGATTATGACTACAACATAATAGAACAGGCACAACAAACATCATTATGTTGTCATGACAGTGTATATGAGTATGGGGCAATGAATATTATGTTGTATACCTATATATTTTGCTGTTTACTTAGTTGCACATTACCGTGTTTGTGTAGTATGTACACAGACATGTTTACAGCCATCATATATGCTATCTGCTCATGTGACATATACTAGTATTTGCTTCAGTGTAGCTTAGGTGGACTTCCACACCACTGATTGTGGTGAACATATGCATGTACAATGTGTCCCTTTATATACAGTTGTCCAGCATTATTGCATGCCTATTTCTTTTGCTTGCATTTCCTTACTGATGAGGACCTCAGTTGTCTACCTCCCTTCCCTGTTTTACCTTTGTCATATATGTTGCACAGATACATGGGACACATTTAATGTCCTCTAAATTGCAATCATTTTCTTGTAGTTTCACTGTTACAATAATAGCTTGTGCAACAGTTTTGCCATTATATGTATGCAAGGCATATGCAGGCAAGGTCATTTTTTTTGTTCTACTTGTGTTTTGTGTACAAAATAGGAATTTTTTTTACTTTATCTCTAGGCACAAGCTGGCAATCCCTATCTAGTATCATATATACCTTAATTACTGGTTATTATTCCATGTTATTGCTGTGTGTATGAGTACTGACATTGTTTTCTGATAGGGTTACCTTCATCCAGTGGAGGTCACACGTATATGATGACATATCTGTGTTGCCTCTGACATGGCATATTTCTTTCACATGCGCAGTCCATTTCACATATATTTAGGTTGTTTACACATAGTTGTTTATTACATGGTCACATAGCCGGTTTGCTACAGTACTTCTGTTTGATATTGTTTGCCTTTCACATGTAGGGTTGGAGGTTCTAATCTATCCTCTGCTTGTCTTCTGCAATGCCCTGGCTGGATTTGCTTATCAATGCTGCAGCCTGGCTTATATTTCCACTGCTGACAGACTTTTTTGGATTCAATATCCACTGTGTACTGCAATCACCATTTATTTCACTACAACCCCGAACTACCAGCAGTCATACAGCTTTAGGTATGACTGTCACATAGTTCACAACATGTCAGCACTATATAATGCATAAGTACAGCCAGTAGTGTAGTGTAGCTAGGGCGAGAGGGGCAAATACCCTGGGCACAAAGTGTTGGGGGTGCAATCAGCAGCTGATTCCAGTCTCTCTTTTGTTAATGCAATACCAGCTTTTAAAAGCCAGTATTGCATTTTCAATCAAACCTGAGCACTGTAGCCCTCTGTGTGTGGTCTAAACTGTAGCGACTGCTTGCTACATTGTAGCAAACAGTTTGCTATAATTTTAAAGATAGAAAAATTTTTTTTTTTTTTTACTAAAACCTGAGCGCTGTAATGCTGTCTGCAGGCTGAGTATAAACTGTAGCAACTGTTTGCTACATTTGCAGCAAGCAGTTTGTTGCAATTTAAAAGAATGTTTAAGTAAAGCATGAGACCACGGTCGTTATGCAGGCAAGGTATCAACTGTAGCAAGTAGTTTGCTACAGTTTATAAGAAGAAAATGTTATTTATTTATTAATTTTAATAAAAAGTGGTCAGGTCAGGGCATAGAAATGGGACCTGAATGGCTGGGCAGGAGGGAAAGGTGTATGTTTTGTATCTGGCCACCTGCTTGTTAGCAGTAGAAGGGATGTTCATTTTTTTTTTGCCCTTCAATGGAAGAGCTTGGGGGGCATGTATCTGTAATAAGCTGATCACGACATCAAAATTCAAGCATCCTGATAGCCTTAAATACATATCCATGATAGAATATCTCCAGTAAGCTTAAGGACAACTACACAGTATAACTAACTCCGTTATTATAAAAAAATGTTAACTATCGCAAAGTAAGCTACATGGCATTTGTAATACATATCTTCAGCAATCTGTCCATTAAAGTTAAATAAAACTATGGATACATCTGTAAATCATTTACTAATAAAATATACTTGCTTTTTACTGGAAATGCTCACCCATATTCTGCTACAGTTTGCTGTGTGGGAAAGGTTAGTTTGCTTTTTATGTGTTTTGTTTTGTATTATTTTATTGCCTTTTTCTATTTTGTATACTGTGATTTGTTTTTTTTTTTTACACAGTGTTTTATTTGTGTTCTGCTTTTAATTGCATACTAAAACTTGAAAAGAGACCACAGTTCAGTCTCTTGTGAGTCAGACAGAACCCCACCCAGTTACTGCTGTGTTTTTAAACAGCACAGTATTTCTAGTTGACTGTCCCTTATGTAAATTTGACCATATGTCTCATTTCCTCTCTGCTTTTACTGGCTGATGTACGTAAACACAAAATTCTCAACTATTTCAATTTATTGGCCATCCTACTGTATTCCATAGTACCAGAATACAGAAGTGATCACCCCCTTTAAATCTATCTTGCCATTTTAAAAATAGTGACTTTCCACTAAAACATAACTTTTAGATAGATAAAAACTTAAGTTACATGCTTTCACATCTAACTCCTCTAGTGCACACTGCAGTGTTTAGAATAAACCATTTTTTTCATCTTACCTTTAAGCATATATTGCAAGACCACCAGTTATTATAGAGCCCACATTCTGCCTCTCAGTAGTCATCTTGGGATTAGTGCTTTTGTTTTCTCCTGCTGAGAGAAGGAGTGAAGTTACATTATTTCCTGGAGACTGCTGATCACCAGAAAGCTTAATAACTGCTTTATATGTAACAGATTAGAATCTGTGCTTATGTTCTTATCCTGGTGAGAGTAGGAGCAGAGTGCATTGATTCCTGACTCTTTCTGGTTGGAGAGTGATTGCCTGTGCTTAACATACCTGATTGGTTTGGTTGCTATTCAAGACATCTACCAGAAAAAGGCTACAAGCCTGCAGACCCTTGCATCATCTGGGACAAGACTGTGGATCACCAAACAGGCTGTGGCCTGCTTGTCTTCTTGGGATTGGTGCTAAAACTAGCTAGTTTTAGCTAGAACTAGACAGTTTTTTTTTTAGTTTCAGCACTCAAAACAGTTTCCTTGTGCTCAGAACTTGCTCAGAACTTGTTGTAAGCACTAAATAAACTACAAATTACTACAGCACTTGACTTTCCTCACTTATCAAGAGGAAAACAGTTCTTAGTACTTTAATTATTAAACACTTGTCCTGGCATGTCCATGGGTCAGCTCCCGGTGTTTTCTCCTGTCCACCTGATGAATCTGGGCATCCTGAGGCAATGTAGCAGTTGCCTCATGTACACTGACAACCCTCTCCTCCTACCACCCAACACTACAACCTGTGAGAGATGCACTTATATAGCCAAAGTGGAAGCCATACTCTCTCCAGCTAAGACTGGATTAGACAGTCAAGAGGAGAAGGTTAACACCTGCACCACACCACACTCAGCACATAGTCCTTCAAAACCCACACTACCAAAACCCACACATAGAAACACAAAGCACACACCCACATTCATGGAGGCTCTCAATAAAAATCTGCCCAAGCAACAGAGACCTCCTAAGCTGAAACACAGACACCCACCACCCCCCAACACTACCCAAATGACACATAGCCCACAAAATCAGTGTGTTACTCAACCTCAGCCCATAAGGCAAAACAACATACCCAACACACTAGTCATAGTTGACTCTATAGTGAGGCACTCTGATGTCCCACTCACCAGGCTAAACAAAGAGAAAGTTACTGTCAGATGCCTGTCTGGTGCCAGGGTCTGCCAGATAATGCACGCACTTAGGTTACTCCACAACAAGTACAAATACAACTCTGTCATTGTCCATGTTGGTGTGAATGACCTGAGATGTACCTCCCTGGACTACATGAAAACAGACATGGAGGAGCTCTTGGATCTTGTAGCCCAGGCAGGTATGACCCTAGCCCTGAGTAGCATCCTGCCATCACCCAGAATTATACCACAGTACAAGGACAACATGACTGACTTCAACAATTGGCTAAGCTTCTGGTGTCATTCTAAGGGGATCCGGTATCTGTCTACCTGGGATGACATGGTCGACAGACCATGATGCTTTGCCAGAGATGGCCTGCATCTGTCGCCCCTGGGATTTCGGATACTGGCTAAGGCTCTTGCCACCCCATATAGTGCCTTTTTTAGGCAAGGTTCAAATGACAAATTCACCATCATAAAAGGTACAAGCAAGAAAACACTGAGGGTAATGCTACTCAATTCTAGAAGTCTAAACCTCACAATGCACTCACTCGAGCCACTCCTTAAAATGGAGAACATCGACATCTGTGCAGTGACAGAGACCTGGTTCAAGGCTCCAGAGAGCACCCCTGCATTACCAGGCTATAATTCATACCACACCTTTCAGCCACCTAGCCTGGAATGAAATACTAAAGGTGGAGGCGTGTCCATATTCATTAAGGATATCCACACCTCCAGGCTAGTTGCTCAATACAATGCATCTGAAATTATCCAAGTGCAACTAACACTGGGCAAGACTGCAATCCAAGTTGTAGCTTGATACAGATCCCCCACCATGCCCCGGGATTCCCACTCTTCATTTCTTAAGATACTGGAAAATATTAAGGTACAACCCAATACCTTAATTATGGGAAATTTCAACTACCCCACCATCCACTGGGAAAACTACTCATGTACCAACTCATTCGCTCAAAGTTTTCTGGAATTCATAAATTCCAACACCTTGGATCAGCTTGTCCACACCCCCACCAGGGGCAGCAATATCCTGGACTGGTCATTACCAATATGGGTAACCAGTGTTCCCCGCGAGAGGACAACTCCTCGCTGGTCAGATCTGACCACAAGCTAATCACCCTAGACATCCATATCCCCACCCCCACCCCCCATTAATTAAACCACCATCAAAAACTACTCTAAAGCCAACTTCATGCTTGTTAAGACAGAAGTGGCAAACTTCACAACACTCATGCAGACGGAAAATAGAGGTATGACTGCTGAATCTTACACAAATGCACTGTATAAGCACATACACGAGTGCATGGATTGTGCCATCCCCAACAGAACCAAGACACTATCCTCCAAAAAAACTAAGCCAATCTAGTGGTCCCCTGCCATAAACAAAATTCACAACAGGAGGAAGAAGCTGTTGAAAAAAAGAGCAAAATCCCAAGATTGGAGGAACTCCCTGGTCAGCCTCAGCAAGAAGCTGAGATCCCTCATAAAATCCTCCAAAGCCAGTTATGAAAATAAAATCACCACTAATTCCAAAGACAACCACAAAGCATTCTACAGCTATGTCAAGAATCTCAATGGCAACACTCAGATTTGCTTTGAGCTACAGCACAATGTCACTAAATATACAGAACCAACCGATATTGCCAACATCCTGGCAGATAGGTTCAGTGCTAACTTTACCTCCTTTCACCCTCCAATGGGCCCATCTTAATACTGGAAGAATGCAAAGCCCCTGCAATCATGGATTAACAAGTAAAGACTGCACTCTCCAAAGCCAAAATCACATTATCCATGGGACCAGACAACATCCCAATCTGTGTACTGCATGAACTACCGAAAGAACTGGCACCCCACCTAAGTACCACGTTCAATCATAACCTCACCTCAGGCTATGTGCCTACTGAATGGTGCACAGTGATGGTTATCCCACTCCACAAAGGGAGTGCCACCATGGATTACAGAAACTACCGCCCCATTAACCTGATGAGCTTGGTCTGCAATCCATATCATCTTGGAGCTTATAAACAAAAGACATAGGTAACCTCCAAACCCTGGACCCCACTCAGTCTGAGCTTGTAAAAGGTAGATCATGTCTACTAAACCTGATTGACTTCTTTGAAGCAGTCACTAGAGCAGTAGAGGAGGGCAAGGTAGTGCACACAGCCTATCTTGACCTCGCCAAAGCTTTTGATACCATCCCCCACTCTGAAATTATAGATAAACTCACTAAACTGGGCATAAATCCCTATGTCACAAGATGGGTGGCCAACTGGCTCACTGACAGAACCCACACAGTAAATGTAGCTAACTCCAAGTCCGACTTCAGACCAGTGATGAGTGGAGTACCGCAGGGTTCGGTTCTGGATCCTCTCCTGTTCGGCATCTACTACTCTGAAGTGCAGGCCAACACAGAAGTTCTTTGGCTAACAAAATTTGCAGATGACTGCAAATCAGGAGCCATAATAGAATCACCTAATGATGTAGACATTCTACAAAAGGGCCTCACAGAGGCAGATGCTTGGTGTCAAAGTCATGGCCTCAAGCTCAATGCCAAGAAGTGCATTGTCATCCCCTTTGGGAAAAACTCGGTACCCATGAACTACCACATAGGTGATAGCTCACTAAATACTGAAAGTGTGAGAAGACACCTCAAGACACAGGTGGACAGTACTCTTTCCTCTGGTAACCACATCACCACAGTAGTCAGGAAATACTTCTACGTGGCACACCTCATCACAAAAGGGTTCTCTAGAAAAAAGGAGGTCATTGTTCCTTTCTACTCATACCTCATCAGACCCATAATAGAGTACAATGCCCCGTTTGGCATGAATCTCACAAGACACCTACAACAATTGGAAAGGCCACAAATACCTCATTAACAGGATTACTGGCTTCAAACAGATGCCATACACAGACTCTCAAAAAACTGAAGCTCTACTCCATCGCATATCGCCTAGTCAGAGGCGATTTCTGCCTAACATACAAAGCTATGTCAAACCCAGAGCTGTTGGACATGCTACACCTAAAGAAATCCCAGTCTCTCCTAACCACATGCTCCAGGGACCTAAACCTTGTCATCACAATAAACAGAACATGCTGGAGGGATATATTCCTGTCCCAGAGGCTTCCCATACTCTTGAACAAACTACCCATTCATGTCAGGCAAAGCTCCTCATTGGCTCTCTTTAAGAGAAATCTTAACAACTGAAAGGAAAATAGAAAATTCACCCCGGGGATCACTTCTGCGGCACTGCTTGACAGGGGCACAAGAAAATGATTTTCTTGGGTGGTGAAAGTCAGGAAACCTTTTTTGCTAGGCTTATATAGGCCCCAGCGCCAATAGCCTAGTACCTACCTATGAACATTTGAACCTATGGAAGCTGCATGACCATAATGCATATCTTTAGCAATCTATCCAGTAACATTATAGACAACTATGACTATCTCCATAAATCACTACTAATAAAAATTTCATAAAATCTAAAACATTTCTAATAAAAAATTAATAAAGGTGACGGACAATCATGACCACATTGCCATAGCTAACATTAGCTATTAATAGGTGCAGGACATGTGTGGTAACACAGGTATTGCACACACCCAAGAAAAGTGAGACATAGAAAAGCAGACATGGGGTATGAGTGAAGGAAAGGGACACACAAGAGGGATGTTTGAATAGAAACATCTGAGGGAAAGTCAGAAGAACTTGGGCAACTTCTTTTTACTTGGGAATAGTCCCCATTTTTTATTTATTTATTTACTTTTTTAACAATAGAAGGGAAGGTAAAGCTAGGGAAAGATGAGAAGGACATCACAGTAGGTGTACCAATAGAACAGATATCATAACACATGACAG
The DNA here is from genome assembly GCF_019279795.1 of Protopterus annectens. Taxonomy (NCBI): domain Eukaryota; kingdom Metazoa; phylum Chordata; order Ceratodontiformes; family Protopteridae; genus Protopterus; species Protopterus annectens. The sequence goes on along the minus strand of NC_056746.1, from coordinate 867,096,968 downwards.
ACAACGGTTGGAAAAAAATGGTAAGGAGAAGCAAGTTACACAGACAGCATAATGCACAGCACAGGCAATGGAAAAAGTTGTCAAACAGGGTGCGGATGCATACCAGCCATTGTGAAATGTAGAAAACATATCTAACTATGCACTAGCACATTACAGCATGTCACAAACGGTGTGTCAGTCATACCTGGATGTGTATGACCAATGGTAGATGTGTGTTGTAGGGTAGTAAATAAGGATCACAGTGCAACAGTACAAGTGTAAGCCAAACAACATCACAGATGAGCAAATGCAGATCCAACAATGCTAGATAACTCCAGCAGAAGATAGAACAGAACCTACAACCATGCATGTAAAAGGCAAACAACAAAGCATAGTGCCAAACAGCAGTACTGCAGAAAAGCAACCAAATGGCAGCTAAATACATAAGTAGAAATACATAACCCAAACAAATGCATAATGGAATTCATATATGTTTCGCACATGTGCCATATCAAAGGCAACATAGAGATGTAGATGTATATGTATGACTGTCTGTGACCTAAATGGAATGTACATGAAAGAAAAGTCAATAGACACACACACACACACACACACACACACACACACACACACACACACACACACACACACACAATGTACGATCATCTACAAAAATATAAAACTGCAGCTTAAAAAATATATCCGTTTGTACACATGGATGGATGGATGGATGGACATGGATTTCAACAATGTACACTGGTTAATATACAGTATACTGCGATGATGGTGCTGCGGTAGCATTGTTGCCTCACAGTTAGACGTTGCCCATTCGATTCTCAGTTAGAGCGTCTTCTGTGTGGCAACATGCATGAATGGGCGTTCCTTCATTGAAGGTTGTGCATTAGGCCCGGCAAGCCAGCATGTAAATCTCTACTGCCAATCATTAGCGGACTGGAGTTCTGCTGTGGCGACCCCTAACTGGGAAAAGCTGAAAGACACAAACAAACACTGGTTAATATACAAATATAACAAGAACAACGATGTATTGCAAGCAGTAGCCAGTGTCTTGTATGCAGATGTCCTGCATCTCTAAAATGGCCATATATTTGGTACATGTTCACCGTGTCAACAATGGAATACATGGCATTGGTCAATCATTGCAATAAAGGCAAATATATCTACAAAATATAATACGGAAATATGAAGTTAGAAGGGAGATAGACAACCTGGCCCACATCAGGGAAAAGTGGGACAAGGTAAGTTAACACACTGCAAATGCATGTGTTCAGCACACAGGGTGCTGTAGAAGCAAACCAAAATGCATTTAAGCAAATGACAAATGTATGGTACACGGGCAGACTGATTGCTGATGTCCACAGAAATGACCATGTATAAATCACACACACACAATAATGTGCAATCATGTAACATCAACATGTATAGGTAAGCAAGCTATGAATTTCAAGCATATACACATATACTGTCATGCAAATGTTGAATACACAACTGCAGCTGTATGTCACACACTCTGCTCAATATTGAGCAGATGACACTCCTGTGGGCATCATTAGAGAACATCAGCAGTAAGTCAATGAATGCTCACATGTCAAAGGTACAATTATGCTTCAGTATGGATCTAACTATGTACAGAGACATGTACAATCATTTAATGTGTACAATTATTTGTGGAAGGTGTGAACTTATATGAATAAGTAATGGATGCGGAAACATAAGATACAGCAAACACAGCATAATGTACTGTTACAGAATAAATTATCTGTACCACTGTGCATAAATTAATGCTACATTGGTGTTTGATGCAGTAGGAAATGGAGGACTGTCCATACCTATGACATACATGTATATTTCCCGACATTGTAGCAGCATTGTCAACATATGGCAAATGACACATCATGCCAGTGGGACATCATGACAGCTGTCATCAAAAACACATGGGAAATGACATGTCCTTGTGTAGCACATACATGATGTGGCAATACACAAATCCAAACCATGCCACAGTGGTAGTGCTGGACTATGTACAACACCTATTGTCAGTTATTAGCCCTCAGTAAACATATATTTACAGGCTAATAGTTGCAACACTGCCTGCAGGTTAGCAACCACAATGCATGAACAGCTGAATGGGGGAGGAAACTGTAATCTGTTAATGTGTGTTATATATACTTTGAAACATCATTAAATGTCACATGATGATATGTCAGTTGCATAATATGCATGGACAAAAGTGCATATACAGTCCAATCAATTACATCACAATCAGCATACTAGCATAACACATTTGGATCACATATACAATACTTGCCGACTTGAGGGATCAGTCTGATTTGGATGAGCATCATGAATGATCTCCCAGGCTATCTCCATGAGTGAGTTGCAAATAGCCTGTGCATATCCTAGAAGAAGCTCCTTATCATGTCCCTAATCTGTGTTCAAAATACATTTGTCAGAACCTCCTGATTTCTTCTCCAAGTAATCATCTCTATTCTGGTCCTGATGTCGTCGCCTCTGGGGTGAAGCAACCATGAAGGTTAGGGTAGGTGTGGGTCTTCCTCATCACCATTGTCATCATCCTCATCATCATCATCATTGTCATCATCCAAGGACTCTGGCAGTGGCCTGGCATGTGCTTATCATCTGTGCTGGATAGGCAAATATCCGTTAGTTCCATGCTCTGTCAAGATCAATTGCAAAACAAAAAAAATGAAAATCAAATATCTATATTGTAACACATTCCCATGAAGATCATAACATCCTGGAATGTTTACTAAATTGCATGAAACATGACCTCTCTGGTCCACTTGGATCACTTTTCATTGGAGCCTACAGTCAGATTTTGTGCCCAAAGAATGGAAGCTGGCTACAGTCATTCCCTTGCACAAAGTAGGTCCAATCACTAATCAAGGCAATTACAGTCTCTTAAGTCTGACCAGCCTTATATGTAAGGCCATGGAAAGAATCATCATGGACATGATAAATAAGGCATAGGTAACCTGCAATTACTGTCCCCCTCACAGTTTGGCTTTGTTAAAGGAAGATCATGCCTATTAAATTTGGTGAACTTATTTGAGAGGGTCACCAAATCAATGGACGAGGACTGTGCATATAGCTTACCTTGACCTGGCCAAGGCATTTGAAACAATACCCCACTCAGGCATTATAGACAAGCTCACTAAATTTGGTATAAACCATTTTATCATCCAATAGATAGCCAAATAGCTCACTGATAGGACCCAGGAGGTAAAAATAGGTGAGGCCACCTCCACCAAGAGGCCAGTCACTAGTGGAGTCCCTCCATGTCTCACTACTGGGCCCACTGCTTTTTGGTATTTATTTCTCTGAAGTGGAAGCAAAAGGTGAAGGTTTATGACTGACTAAGTTTGCAGATGATTGCAAGCTGGGGGTTATCATTAACTCCCACGCAGACACAAGCTTCTTCAAGAAGGCCTATATCTGACTAATAAATGGAGCCAAAGCCATGGTCTTAAAATCAGTGCTAAGAAATGCTAATTGTACCCTTTGGAAAGTCAACCATCCCTGCTAGCTACCTTGTTGATAATATGCCCCCAAGAGTTGACACAGTGATCAGGGCTATGGGTGTGCATGTAGACAGTAGCTTTACCATTGACCACAATGTGACCACAGCATTGAGAAAATCCTTTTGTGGTACACAACTTGTAAGGAAAGGCATGGCATCTAGGTCCAAAGAGGTCATTATTCCACTGTACTCTGCTCTTATCACAACAATCACAGTTGGCAAAGCAATCTTTGGTATTTATCTGACCAGGCATACACAGCAACTACCTCAGAGTTTCAATACAAAAAGAATGCAAGGTGTAACAGATCTGCCTTATGTAGAGCACCTTAAACACCTTTCCCTCTACTCAGTCTAATATAGACTGATATAGATTGCTGAGGGGTGATCTACATTTGGCTTATAAGGCATCCGCAAACCCCACAGTTATGAATCTCCTGCATATTCATAAGTCAAACAGTAACAGAACTACAAGGTCTAAAGACCAGAATTTTGTCTGTGACTTAAATAGAACATGATGGAGAGACAGATATGTGTCCTACAGACTGCACCTCCTATGAGCAGGCTTCCCATCCATTTGAAGCAGATTTTTTCTATTATACAATTTAAGCAAAACCTAGACCAATGGACAGGGAATAGGTAATTTACACCGGTAATGGTATCCATGTTCATTTTGGACAGAAATACCTTATAAATGCCTGGCCCTCAGTATTCTATTTGGATACAGGACATCATTATTCTTTCACAAAAAAACTTGGCTAGGCTTAGAAAGGCCCCAGGTCATTAGCCTATTAAAAACAATCTATGGATCTGTGAATCTATAAATTGTAATCTCTGCATGTAATGATTCATATAAACAACCATCAAGTGACAGTTAAAATGAAGACAAAGGGAGATGAATGATAATATTGTGGGAACTAGGAAAGCCATGTGACAAACATCTGAGCTAGGCAGCATGATAATTGGCTGAACACACAGCAATATAATCCCCTGGATTTACTATTTTTCCATGCAGGACTAGCTTAGTCCTGCACGGAGACGGCAGTTTAGGAGCAGAACGGCAGCATGCCATGCATATTAATGAGGCACACTGCCTGAGCTCCTAATCTTACACAGAGTGTGTAAGAGTGCAGGGGGCTTGTCTGAGAGCAGAGCTCTCAGAATATACATGCCACTGCAATGAAGAACAGCAGAAAGGCCCAAGAAATGAGCGAGATCTCTCATAGGTGTCCACATATCCCCACCAACATGCCCCCTGGTGTACAACAGCAAGTAAATACAAATAAAATGAACAGACCTGTATTTCTTTTTTTTTTTAATCCAATTAAAGCTAACTGTAGGTGCACAGATGTGCCCATCGCTTAGCTACGGTTAATGCAGCTTAACTGGCTAAAGAGGATAGCAAGGAAGATATATGCAAATGAAGAAGCATAGCAATAGTGTAGTAGGCAGAGCATTCGCCTTTATGAGCAGCCATTGCCGGTCCGAGTCCCACTGCAGCACATTCCATTTTCCATGGCAAATCATGTTATGACCAATATTTTTGTTGCATAACCCATTAAATAACATATATTTGTGAACTGGAGTACTGCTGTAAATGCACATGTGAGGTGTCAGTGTCATATTGAATAAAGCACTAGTAAGCAGGTTTAAGCACCAATAAGCAGTAGTAAACATATTTACGCATTAGTAAGCATGTTTAAGCCCGTTTGCATGGGGGTAAGCAATGCGCACACAGGGTAAGAAATTTTGAAGCTAACTCTCTGTAAGCATCATTAACCAGAGGTTAGTATTGCTTACCCTCACACAAACCCATGCAAACCCACCTACAAATGCTCCAAAGAGCCATAATCACTCTGTATCCAATGGCCCTTGTTCTGCCCATCAACCAAATAAACAGCCTTGCAGGTCTTGAACCCAGGACCCTATAGTCACAGTAGATAACCACCAAGCCATCACAGCAGTACAGATGAATGAGGTATCAGCAAACAAATCTTTACCCTAGTAAATTCAAACTCAACCTGTGACAGGAATCAGTATACAGACATATGTTCCATAACCCACATAACATAATATATATGAACTGGAGTACAGCAGTAAGCCCAGAAGTCAGGTGTAATTGTAAAAGAGTGTTGAAGTCCCCAATGAAACACAAGGACCCCATACAATATACATACACATGAATAATGGATACCAGGCATACGTATAAGATGTAATGAATAACAAATCAATGTCAAAAAGGAAATATAATGCAAAGTCAAATGTAAGCAATGCTAAGCATTGCACAGGCCAGCTTAGGAGGTGTAAGCAATGTGTAGGACAGCTAACTCAATGTGGCCAGTCTTATATCCCTTTAAACAATGCCAACCTTAGGTAAGAAGGTTTGCCCATAGCTTAGCCTTTTCAAAACTGGCCAATCACGAAAAAGTGCAGGAAATCAGCCCTACTTAAACCCAAGAGGAGGGAATACATCTCATAAACGGTTGTAGCTTCCCTTTTAGGCACTATGTCAGGAAGGGAAGAAGGTGTGCACTTTTGGGTGCAGCGCTGGTGCATCCAGGAGTCCAGAGTCATGGCAGGACCCCTTGTCAAAGACCATGACCAGAGACTGCTGCAAGGCCAGTACCAGGGTTCCCAGTATAAGGTGGAAGCCCGGGACCGTTTCACCCGTGACCTCACCAGTGCCACTGGCATACCCTGAACTGGTGAGCAGGTCAGGCATCACTATGCTGACCTGAAGCAGCATAAGGGGGACCTCTTAGAGCATTGGCTCCAAGAGGCTAGGACAGCAGGGACTGTACCAGCTGTGTGTAAGTATCACCCCGTTGTGTGTGTATTAATTGTCAGCTCATGTATATCATGGATAGGTATGGCTAAATATTCCTCTTATGTCCTCCACAGCTGCAAGTGAGCAGGCCGCGAACCAGGAGGCCCATGGAAGTCACCTGGAGAGGTTGCAATTTGAGGCAGGTCAGTAATACTCTCGCATTTACTGTCATAGGAAATAAATCTAAAAGTATTAGTAAATTAATTGCCTGTATAAAACCTGTATTGTTTAAGTCAAGTACTGCATACACTGGAGAATATGGCAGGAAGAGTCTCTTATAGTTTGTATGTAAATAAAAGTGTAATAGCCTGACAATAAAGGTCTAACTGCTGGACTGCATGTGTATTCTCTGGCATCATATGGTAATGTAAATTTGTAATCATGTAATAGTACTGTTGAATTAAGCATTACCCACACAGTGCATCATAAATAGAATGTGTAGGAATGCCTGTATATGACTGGTGTAATCCACAGAGGCCATTTAGTACAACTTAGAGACACATAGACAGAAAACATGGAAAATGCAGACAACAAAACCCAAATAGCACATGCAACTGAGATGTGAACTGTTGTTTTTGTAGCACACACAGCCATGGTTCGAATCCTGCCAGTGGTAGTAGTCTGCATACAGAATCATACCTCACAACTGTACAGATATGACCAGAATGTCCAGTAAAGTGGCCCACATTTGTTGCCTGTTAACTTGTCCCCTGGGAAATCAGTGGGATGATCCCAGATGTATAGGCAGCAAACAGGAAATACAACTGATTGACACACATCTATGAGAACAAAGCTGGCACACTAGCAACTCCCCAAAACCTTATGAGAGTAAGAAGCCAGGTATGTCCCCTTTACACCCCCATCTTGTCAGTCAGTGGACAAAGCGTGTACAGTAACAGAGTGAGATGTATGTGCATAATAGTAATGTGGAATCTAGTACTGTGTGTGGCGACAATCAGGTAGTGCTAACAAACATTTCTCCCACAGGTCTGTCAGATACCAACACTGTGCCCAGAAATACAAGAATGATACCATGTACTGGTATTGTTTACATTGGTATAGTATGGCATTGTGAGTGATGCAGTTGCTCTGAATAATGAGGTATTACTCATCACTGTCGCCCACACTGTCCTACAAAATATACCTGTCTAGGAAATCTGTATAAGAGTGGTGTAATACAAGGTTAGAATGCAAAAGCACAGGAGAATAATAAGACAGAAAGTAGATAGGAGATATACAGCAATATCTATATAGCACACACAACTCTCATGGACAGTCTTTAAGTTGTAGCAGACAGACACAACCATGGTTTGAGTCCTGGGAGTGGAAGTAGGCTGCATACAGAATCATACACCACAGCTGTACACATGATACCAGAATATAAGGTATATGGGCCCATATCTGCTACATGTCCCCCTGTCCCCCCTGGTAAGTCTGTGGAATGATCCCAGATGTTTAGCCAGCAAACAGGGAATACATGTGATTGTCCAACATCTATGTGAACAAACATGTCACTGTAGCAACTCCCGAAACTGTTAGGAGAGTAATAAGCCAAGTATGTCCTATCTGCACCCCCATGTTGTCAAGCTGTGACCAGAGTGTGTGCAGTAACAGAGTGAGATATATGTGCACAATACTAATGTGTAATCTGGAACTTTGTGTGGCAACATTCAGGTAGTGCTGACAAACACTGTCCCCACAGGTACGTTGGATATGAATACTGTGCTGAGAAATAAAAAAAACATTATACCCTGTACTGGTATTGTTTACTCTGGTATTGTAGGGAATTGTGAGTGTGGCAGTTTCTCTGAATAATAAAGTATCACTGATCACTGTCATCCACACTGTGCTACATAATATAACTGTGTAGGAAAGCAGGTATATGTGTGTGTCAAGTCACTAAAGGTTGAAGAGGGAAATATTCTAGATATGTCCCTGTACACCTGCATGTGGTCAACACATGGCCAGAATCTGTGCAGAAAGTGTTGGATAGCTATGTGCACATCATCAACCCGGAATCAGGGAGTATGTGTAGAAGCAGTTAATTAGTGTTAACATACATTCTCTCCACAGGTATACCAGGTAAGAGGTGTATACTGCAGGTAAAACCAGTTCATGTATAACAAAGATGACAGCAATATCACTGTCCAAACTAAGGCTATAGGGTAATTTAGTAAGACATGTAAGGTACAGATAACAGCAAAGACTAGGAAAGTAGTGTGGACTACAGGAATATACTAGTTGTTAATTGACATCTTTCTCTTCCCCCCACCATATCTCCAACATTAAACAACATACCCACCCCAACCGGTATGTAATGACTCCTGTGTTCTGATAATGCCCTATTGTTTGATAAATATTATAATTGCTCCCATGCATGTGCTATATTGAATTATTCCAACATTGGTGGCATGGTGTCATCAATGTACCTGCATGCTGTTCTTAATACCAATGTGGTCCCATATATGCATGTGTTCTGTTTGCTATGCAACTGTTCCATATCTGGTGTCTTGGTTAATGAGAATATCTATGCATGCTGTTATACCTAACCCTGGAATGTGTTGACTATTACTAACCCACATATGATGATAAACTCTAAACACTATAGTACGTTTGGGAAGGGTGATCCCAGCTGACCCACCTGTCCCACCTCAGCTGGCCATGGCACCAGGTACCAGCATGTCTGGGGCCCAACATGGGACCTCCCTGTCCATTGGTCCTGCACCACCTTCATGTGGAACCATATCAGGGGATGGGGCTCACCCTCCCTGGGAGCGGGCATGGTCAGGAACCTGTCTCTCCTCACCAGGTCTGGGTCATGGTGCGTAGCGAGCTCAACCAGCAGCTTGGTGATCTGCTATGCCAGCTCGAGGGTCATGTGTTGTGACTAGAGCATCAGGCTGGCTGTGCAACTCAGCCCCCAGCACAGCCACCTTCGGGGCTGTGAATGTGCAGTGGTGACTGCTCATGGGTGGGGACCTCAGTCGCACCGTTTTCACTGGGGACTCATGGGCTTCCAATTTTCCAACAACCCTCCCCATCAAGGTGTTTATCCCCCACGTGTCACATACCACCGCTGTATGCATCTTGTGTGTCTTGTCTGTTAACCTACCCAACCTACCTCCCCAAATATACCTACTATCCCTCCTCAACATCCCACTCTCACCTGAAAAACAAACAAAAAAAAGGGCAATCTGTTCCCAAAAAAAAATCTCGCCCCATACATAGCTGTCCATTCTGCACGTGTCCACTGGACACATGTAATCAGGTCTAACTGGCAGTTATTATTGTTGTCCTCACCCCTCTCCCAGGGGTTTGAGTGTCCAAATCTACCTCCAAATTCAGTGTATATGCACAGCTGTTGCTGTAGAAGAAATGGGCAGCTATCGACCTTCCCCACATCCTTCCTGCACATCCCTAGCTATTTTTCCTACTGCGTTCCCTCTTTGTGCCCTTTTTCACCACTTTCCTATCAACCCTTTTTCTTTTCTTTTAAAGAAATTAGTGCAGGATAAGTGGGAGTAAGCCTGTTTGCACGGGGGTAAGCAATGTCTACACAGATTAAGCAATTTAGAAGCTAACTGAGTATGAGAAACAGTAACCGGAAGTTAGCAGTGCTTACCTCAGCGCGAACCCATGCAAACCCACTTACAACTGCTCAAAAGTGCCTTAATCACTCTGTATCCAACTGCACTTGTTCTGCCCAGCAACAAAATAAACAGCCTCTGCAAGGCTCGAAAAAGGACCCTGCACACCATAGCCAAAGTGATTTACCACTAAGCCATATCAGATATACATAACCCTGATGTTTATACAAAGATATCATCCAGCCCAGTCATTCAACAGTACAGGGAATGTATTCCAACATGTAGAAGTATGTATATGTGTATATAAATTAATATCTAAACAGATAAAACATATCTATATATGTAGATATAAATAAATATATATATATATATATATATATATATATATATATATATATATATATATATATATAAACATATATACACACAAATCCATACATCTATAGATATATATGTCTACATCTATATGTATGTATGTGTGTGTGTGTAGATATATATATATATATATATATATATATATATATATATATATATATATATATATATATATATATATATATATATATATATATATACATACATACAGCAAGTTATATATAAGTAAGCAGAAATATATCTATATAGGTATATATGGACATACATGTGTAGATAACAATGGGAACATAACAAAAACATATATATCCACATGCACTGTTAATGAGGTTGAGAGGCCCCAATCAACACATGTCTTGTATGAATAGGTATACCCCCCACAGCCAAGCACATCTGCCCTGCAATACACTATCAACTGTTGTAGATCTCATAACCAGGCCCTGACAGGACATGGGCACAAGATGTTTACAGTACTCCATCCCACCTGTATGATGCCAGGCTGGTATCAGTAACATATCATGCAGTACAGTCTGGCTCCCATAGGGAATGCACAATGTGGACGCTATCAACATCCTTAGGATACAAATACACAGGCACATATATACAGAAACAGATATACATATATATGTATACATATATATAGATATATATGTAACTACACATACACATGCAGAGATATGTATAGTAAGATACATATGTAGAAGGTGCACACAATATGGAACAGCCAATAGGCCTGCAGTTACCACCTTAACAACTGGACACTGTATGAGCCACCCATACAAATGGCAATCGTTGCCTGCAACATATACCCGCAGAGAGGTCAAAGGATATAACACCACACACAGGTTTACATAAATGTGGAAGCTTTATTTGTGTAATATTAAAGTTGTATATGCCATGTCACATAGCTGTTTAGACACTGACATCTATATAAACAGAGTAATGCAACTGTGAAACAGTTATACTAATACAATAGTCCAGAAAGGTTTACAAATGTTGCTGTCCAGGCCGAGGCCTTCAAGTAGTACAATAGTAAATATAGACTGGGCCACAGGATACCAAACAATCAACAATAAGTAATGCAGATGTATAGTTCAATAGCCTCTAGCTACACTCTGTACACAGTCCCTAGGGGGTAAAGAACTCAGTTGACACAATGGGATGCAACTGTTACATAACAAGGCATAACTGGCACCATCACAAGCACACTGACAGACAGAACAGTCTGTATGACAGGAGGCGGTGGGCCTGCATTTACCCAAGGTGGATTGTATGGTAATATACATCCAGATACCTTAAGGCAGCATAGACATGTGTGTGGGTGGTTACATCTGCTTTTATCATGTGCACCATTGGTTATTGATAGACATACTAAGGACATCATAGGACAGTACCACTGCTAGCACGTAATGTTCTTGTGGACTACAGCAGAAATATTGGCCAATATATGTGGACAGTCTGACACACTCTGGACAGTCCAGAGGTATACACAGAACCCCTTAGTGCAAGACATGGACCAAGCCTGACAATGTGGATGTTAATAGCCATGTAGATGGGTATAACACATAATGACTGGTACACATTTATCCCCATAGGTTATGCATTCACACACCCCTGTCTGTCCTGAGACATGATAACCTCTGGTACGAAGGTGCCATGGCCACATACTAGCCAATAGATATTGACATACATTTGTACAGCATCCCACTGCTCTGTCTGACATAGATGACTGTTATGGTGGCCCAGCAGCAGTACATCTGGCAAGTATCTGGACATGACATCTCAGTGGGTAAGTACACTAAGCTGCTAGGCATGTAACAATGCACTGTGCAGGCTACAGGCAGACTGGCTGAACACTGGCCTACTCTTCCTATAGGGGAATGCACATTTACCAGCATGTATAGCGGGCTCTACAGGCATGTCACAGCACAGAGTATGATACACATGTGTGAAACTGCATAACCACAACCAATGTGAACACAGCCACATCAACATATGGTAAGCTAGTGTAATATTATAGTATATGGACTATCTGTGCAACACCATCGTCATATGTGCCACTCACACACTAACCCTACATATACTCCAGTGTTGTCCAAAGCCTGTCTGTGGTATGGGACATGTGTGTTTATGGCCCTACAAATGTGTAAGCTGACAGGGTAACATACAGTCAAGCAGCATGTAACATCAGATAGAACAAGACCAGGAACAATGACATCTACCACAGTCTGCACACAGGCCAAAGTACATATGAACAATATACACAGTGTCGACAACCACCATGAGTACACAGACCTCAGTACTGTACACACAACCACAGAATGTCCAGGTTATGTCATAAATTGTAACTCCTACTACACATAACATGTGTAGCAGTGTGCTATCTCACTGACTTCTTATCAGATATGATGACACTAATTATGGTGTACAGCACATATGCACCTCTTACTGCATGACATATATACAGAGGTTGACAGAGATGTGGCTGGAGGCACATACACAGGGTCAATATTGACACGTTGCTGTGATGCCCTCATACATTTACTGTTGCAACAGAGTTTGTTGCAACATATGTCCTATGAGGGATATGAAGTCAGTAACTCTCATGACTGTCACCATCTACAGACTGCAATCCTCATGCTACCTTCTGCAGTTCACACAGGTGCTCTGTGGGTAACACATGAAACAAAAGGCACCATACACTGCCCAGTCTGCAGAAGACCCTACAGATGGGGGTTTCCTCATAAACATAGCACTGACATGGCAGCTATTAAAACATGTAGGACAGCCATATCCACACACACCCTGTTAAACCAACAGTACTCCAAATGCAGTATAGCAGCACTTACAGTCTGTAGTCAGGTCAGGCACATCACCCTCCTGTGTGTTGCCCTGTTTCCACAGTGTATGTTGTTAGAGGTAGATCCCCAATCCGAGATGCTGTTTGCTAAACAATGGATCGAGTTTCTTCTCACAGTGAATGTAAAGGCCCAACACCAACATGATGTTCCTAAATACTGGAGTGTGTTTCCATGCAATTGGCTATGGGAATGTTACCACAGCTGTTCCACATGCAATCAGCTGGAGGAGGGCTGCAATTCATGCAGAGGCCATCAGCTGATCATGAGCAACACTTAAAATACATATGCTGCTGCCTAAGCACAACAGGTGTAAGTCCCCACATCCACCAGACAGGGAGTGGGAGAGACAGACAGAGGCAAAGAATAGTCAGGGAGGGGTGGGAGAGTAAAACATAAGCATGTCTGTGTCACACACCTACCTGTACAGGGTATCAAATCCCTGATGACTATGTAGTGCTATCACATGTCTAGGCAGGTATTGTATGCAGCACATATGTTACATGTTGAAGATCCCTCAAAACGTATATGTGATGGTGAGTGACATTTGCAACAGGGATATGGTAGCCCTATGGTAGGTGTAGTATCCATGCCTTTCCACATGAACAGGTGCCAGCATCAACACAGCCACACTCTCACAGGGATGCACACACATTGACACACTTGGCAGGACCAGGAATACAAATCATTAATAGTGAGATTTCCACAACACATTACAGTGCAGGTATCACATGCACCACAAGGGTCATACAGAGGTTTTTATGGGCAAAGGGTATGTGGAGGTGTCTAACAGACAGCATGCTTCAGTATGCCACTGGGGGTTATAGTGAGTGTGAATGTGGTCATACGCATCATACAACACACACACTCAGATACAGGGTGCCAGTACTGATTGCTGCACATGTGTGTCATAGTTGTCTGTGCCAGATGGCTATACAAGGCTAGGTGATGGGTATACCTTGGCATCAGGCCACATGACAATGGTCTTCATTGTGGCTTGGGGTGTAGTGTCTGGATCGGACTGCACAGGTGGGTATTGTATTCACCATCCAGTCACCTGGGTGACTATTGCATGTGGCCAATGCTGTGCATTGCTTGCTATGTATGTGTTCCTTAGTCCATGACATGGACAGTGTCTGGGATGTGCACACCTCTCACATGCATGTACAGTGACATGTGGAACTGTACCTGGGGTGTCTGGCCCATGTTGTGTACACAGATTGTTATATAATCAGATGTGCTAGTCCTGGCCTCATGTGGTGGGATCTGTTAATGGATGGCAGGTTGACCCAGCACCTACATTGGTAGCATGATACCGGTATACCTTGGTGTCAGTGGCATCTGTCCATACAAGGCATGTTTTCAGGCATGTTATGTCATTTGTGGGTCACATTTGAAGGCATCACAGGTGTTACAGGTGTCCACTGGGAACATGGGGAAGGTGCACTGTCAGCATGTACGTGAGTATTGGACTGATGGTCGTGTGCCATGCCCACTGTAGTCCACTACAATCATACCATAGTTACTATCAGTGGGCAATATGTAGGGTACTACCAACATAGCGGCTGCTGCTGCCTAGGCAAGTGTGTGTGTGTGTGTGTGCATGTGTGTGTGTGTGTGTATGAGACATGGGTTGAGAGTGTTATCTGGGTAATACTAGGGTCGCTCACTTTGTTCTCCTGGCCTTGATGCCAAATGTAGGGGTATGGATATACACCCCAGCCTCTTAGCTATTTCACATCTGTTATCCCTGTATGGTGGACATTGTGATATATACTAGGGCCACCATATAAGAAATTTGCAAAACCCACTCCCCAGTGACTCCAGTTGTTACACACTCACAACAATCTCCAAACAGGATACGAATTACAAACACAGACACACACACACACACACACACACACACACACACACACACACACACACACACACACACACACACACACACACACCTGTCATGTCTGGGATAAGAACTCCTACCTAACTAGTTTATTATACTACAGCACTACACAGTTATATGATGCACCATGGAGATTACTGTAGTACTCCTTCTCCAAAGGTATATTTCACAGTGAATTATATTAGCAGGATTGCCAAAGTAGGGCATTTGAAGTGTAGAAAGTGTGACTAGCCTAAATTGCATTGCTCCCTACACAGACATAGAAACACACACAAAACATCCAGAACTGCCATGCATGGGGATAGAACCCCTACCAGAGTTCTACATCACACTACAGCATGAACCAGTTATAGGATGCACTACGGGGATAACTGGAGTACTCCTTCCCCAAAGGTGTATTTCACAGTGAATGACATCAGCAGGATTGCCAAAGTAGGGCATTTGAAGTGTAGTGAGTGTGACTAGCCTAAAAAGCATTGCTCTCTACACAGACAGAGACAGCAGACATATACACACACACACCCACACACACACACACACACACACACACACACACACACACACACACACACACACACACACACACACACACAGCTGCCAAGTCTGGGATTAAAACTCCTACCTAACTATTTTAGCACATTACAGCAGTATGCCAATATAGGATGTGTCATGGAGATTAATGGACTACAACCTTCCCAAAGGTGTATTTCAAGGTGGATGACATCAGCAGCCTTATCAAAGTAGGGCATTTGAATTGTAGGGAGTGTGACTAGCCTAAAAAGCATTGCTCCCTACAGAGATAGAGACAGACAGACAGACACACACACACACACACACACACACACACACACACACACACACACACACACACACACACACACACACACAGTTGCCAAGTCTGGGATTATAACTCCTACCTAACTTTTATCACACTACAGCAGTACACAGTTATAGGAAATCCATGGAGATTACTGAGCTACAACCTTCCCAAAGCTGTATTTCACAGTGGATGACCTCAGCAGGCTTGTCATACTAGGGCTATGGGGAGGCCAGTGTGTGTGCATGGGCCATAACCCATTCATCTAGGGGTTGACACAGCACATGCAGGCACACGCAGGGCCATATTCCACAGGTACGTGTATACAGCTGCTAGATGACTACTTTCTTGTACAGTCATGTTGGACAGCTAGCACTTGCACCACATAGTCGGTACTGCTGAGAGATACCATTGGCTAGTATCTACAGTGAGTGACATCTGAACCTCATGTGGTTGTAGCCATTTGGCTGTGTGCTGGGTGGAACAGGCCTGGATGGCTCTTGTCACAGTCACTCTTTTCCACACATCTATGTACATCTACTTTTGGCTTATTATAGTGTGTTGTCCTTGAATATATTCCTATACACTGTGTGTGCAAAGCATGAGTGGTGCATACTGAGGAGTGTCTGCACTAACATCTGCAACTGCCAGATATGTCTGGTCTACTCTTGTTTGCAGACATGGGCTTTATGTGTGTAAGTGTGTGAGCATGCCCAGTATGACCTTTCAGTATGTTATTGTCTGACATTGCCTTCATTTCTCTAAGTGTGCAAGCATGCCCAGTATGCCCTTCTGTATTGCATGTGTGGATCAATTCCAGGTAGTTTGTACTCCAGTGCAGGCATTTGTGTTATAAACCTACAGGTAGCAAACTGTTTCTGCAGGGTATCCATTGATAATTTGGCAATATGGGGACAAAGTGTGCAGGGAATAGTGTGTACTGTAGGTGACTGTGTCTGTGCTGCTTCAGCTACATGGTACTGCTGTTAGCAGAGATATTCAGAAATGTGTACTGTTATACTCTGTGATGTTTACTGTCCTCATGTACTGTCAGGTGGACATTCCTGCTCACAGTGATGTCTTGGGGGACAATGGTGACTGCAGCTGTGTGCAGTATTGTGGGCAGATGCCTACATATTAATGGTAGGTTATGCCATCCTGGAGGGGGTGCTGCAGACACTTGCTGCTGGCTCTGTGTATCTGGTTCAGCACCTTGGTACAGTGCTGGCAGGGGATCCCATACATGTACATCCATCAACATGACAGTATAGCCTTATATTGCTGTGGCAATACCTCACAGCTATACAGATTCGCACAGGTTACCCAGAGGTAGGGGCCATGAGTCAGGACATTATCCCTATTGTGGTGTACGGGCAGGTATGTAGCCACCTATTTATGTGTTTACAGCCAGGGATAGTGTGTGCACACAGCTTTGTGTCGGACCTTGCACATTCCATGCTGCCCACGCTCCCCCCTCAGTTATTCTCTCCTCTTCCTTACATTATGCATACATTCTCTGATACTGAACCTATGGTTATCACTCCATCACAGCTGTGTGTTGGTGTTGGCTAACAGTTCATGCAGTTGGGTCATGGTGGATATGTTACTGTGATTTGTCCACATGGCCTTGCATATGGTGTATGTGGAGTGTGTTGTGTTGTTAATTGGGAGTCCATGACATAACATGCATTGGCAGTACGTGTGAGACACAGGCCCTTGGCAGAGGCCTGTGGGCCATTAGCTGTTGATGCGGACCAGATGTGGCAGGCCATTGCATTCTGTCTTTCCTACAGTCTCAGACCGCCATACAGTATATTCCCTTGGGGTGACAGGGTAGGTGTGCTAGGTGTCCATGCCACTACCTTCTATCAGCCTTGATCGGTGGTGTGGATGCTGGCAGGGTGCTACCTACAGCTGGTGACACATCTGCATGGGACACCTGCACTGCATGCTGCATTCTTTCACTATTGCCATATACAGCTGGGGTCATATTGTAGCCATTCCCCACAGCAGGGGTACAACCAGAGAGGTACCTGTGGGTGGTGTTTGTGTGACCTGGGTGCATGTGTGCTATGGACACTACTTGTATCTGACACACAGATATGCATTGGGCATTCCAGTTATGCTTGCATGTGCAGGTACAGCAGCTGTTTCCCAATACATCAGTCCAATGTCCTTTGTGATCTGCTAGTGTTTGGGCAGACAACACCGGTATCCCCTACTACAGGACTAGATAATGTGATGCATACCTGTTTGTACTATTCCAAGGGTCTGTCCATTTCACAGTGACACAATATATACTGTATGTCTGGGGTACTTTCCCCTGTGTACTGCTTGTATATCTAGCCCAACAGCCATGCCATGTCAGTCTTTCAGATTGTGACACATATTACCATCATACATTTGCAATGGCTTACTGCTAGCCTGTGTTATACTGGTGGGTATTATGTTTGGCACTGCAGTTGTGAGGACTTGTCTCTGTCATCAGTGGTAGTGGGCAATGGCCACCAAGTTTTACCTCAATGTGCATACATACCAACCACTCTCACACAATATGAAACATACACCAAACTAACACACATACCTGCATATTGTGCAGATGCTACAACCTATCCTGCTACCTTGGCCACCTCTGTGCATTTGTGCTCCACTGGTATTAAACCTACACATACATGTTCCTACATTTCTACATAGGGTTGTGGGGGGGCACACCTGACTGTTAAGATGTGTGTACATCAGATTGAGGGGGCACACCAGACCGTTACTACATACATAAGTAGGCTTGGGGGTGCACACCTGACTGTTTCTACATTCCTATACAGGATTGGGGGCACACCTGACTGTTTCTACATTTCTACACAGGATTGGGGGGCACACCTGACTGTTTTTACATTTCTACACAGGACTGGGGGGGCACACCTGACTGTCACTACATTTCTACACAGGATGGGGGGGCAAACCTGACTGTTACTATATTTCTACACGGGATTGGGGGGCACACCTGACTGTTACTATATTTCTACACAGGACTTGGGGGGCACACCTGACGGTTATTACATTTCTACATAGAATGGTGGGGCACACCTGACACTTGTACACATCTGCTATGACTGTACTGATATGTCAGGTACTCCATTTCATTCTGTATTCTAACCTATCATGCTGACTAGAGGCATACCAGTGTACTACAGGTCTTAGCTTTGCTTGACCTACATATTGGTTTCTGACTTCATACCCTTCAGAACTAAGATCCCACTGCCTGACCTGCTGTAGTCTGTCTGTGTAGGCCTGGGGGGAGGTTACCCATAGGCATCATTCAGAGGCCATAGCACAGCCTTTGTTTGTATTTGTCTACACCTGTCCTGCTGGCTGTGACTGTTGGGCATGTGAACACCCCTTACTGGCATGCATGACTTACTTACCTTGTGGGTGTCCCAGTATTGAGGGTGGTGCTGCAGGGCTGCCTATGTCAGAAGCACATAGTACACTCCCTACACATGGTTGAGCACAGGTAGTGTCATGTTTGGCATCCCTTTTAATGTATGTGAGAGTCAGAGAGAGGTGTTATTCCCTGGGTCCCTCCTGTGTCAGTGTATGTGCTATGCATTGCCTCTTTTCCAAGGCCAGGGTATACTGGGCATGCCTCCTTCTGCCCACTGGGGCAGGCTCAGGTTGTTCCTCCACCGAGTCACTCTGTGCCTGTGCAGGCCTTGGCAATTGTGGAGGGCTGTGTGACCCTGCCCATGCTGTTCATGCAGCAGCTGTTTCCACTGGATCATATTGTGTAGCATGGCACATATGATGACAATTTGGGTACATGTAGCTGGTGAGTACTGCAAGGCTCCACCGGATGTGTCCAGGCACCAGAACCATGACTTGAGCATTCCAAACACATGCTCTATTATAATTCATGTCTGTGTGTGTACCTCATTATAGAGTTCTTGTTCGGGTGTGTGTGCATTTCTGATGGATGTCATCAGCCATGGCTCCAGTGCATATCCAGCATCCCCACTAGGTGACCATGATGGATGTCCCCAGTGGCAAATCTCTGGTACAGCTGCGTCAGATGCCAGGTGTGGGAATCATGATAGCATCTAGGGCAGCCGGCACACACATTCATTATTATGCTCTGGGCATCGCACATGACCTGGCAGTTTATGGAGGAGAAGCCCTTGTGGTTGATGTAGACCCTACCCCACTCAATGGGTGGTGCATTGATGCATATGTGCATGCAGTCTATAGCACCCACTACCTCAGGGTATTTTGCTATTTGGTGGAACAGTTGCATATTGCTGGCCAACGCCTCACGGGTGTTGGGGAAATATACGTGCTCACCGGCATGTGCTTAAATGGCATCCAGGAACTGGTGGAGTATCCTGGATGCTGAAGCCTGTGAGATCCCCATTATATCCCCAGCTGGCCTTTGGAATGTACCTGTAGTTAGCATTCGTTGGCCTACACATATCTTGGTATCCACTGGGATGGGTTCCCCTCTGTTAGTTCTGTGTGTCAGGCGTGGCCAGCACAGCTCAACGATTTTCTGTAGGAGGTGCCTGCCCACTCTATAGCGCTCTACTGTCTCCAGCTCATGTAGCCCCTGGTAGGTTACCCTGGGTCAGTACACTCTTCTCCATCTCCTCCCTGTGGATTGGTCGACAGCTTTCACATCCTCACCACCCTCAGCCTCTTCCTCAAGTTGTTGTATGATAGCTATTGCAGAACCTATCATTTTGTTGTTTTCTTTGTTAAAATTTCCATGCTTGTATACACCGGTGGTGTAGAGTATGGGAAAAACTAGAGTGGAAGGTGTTTGCATAATTTATAGCAGTGTTCTAGGCTGAGCTGGTCTGTTGCCTGTGTAATTGGATGATTCTGATTCATTTCACCTGCCAGCTATGCTAGTTCACCTTGATTACCTTCATGCTACTGTTTTCCCTTCCCATTGCCTTCCTGTTTAAGCCCAGGGGTGCACCACGCAAACACAGTGCTCAAATGTGCACAGAGCTGCTATTTCCTGGTTTACCTTTTTTGTTTTTTTTTCTTTCAAACCCTGTAAGCAGTGCGCACCCCTGCTTAGGCAATGTAAAGAGTGCTAGGCAGACTCAGGCACACACCCTTGCCTAGCTGTGCTTAGTTAGAAGCAAACCTGAGCCACAGAGCTCCAGTCCACTTACACTATGCCAGACACACACCCCTATGATGTCAGCTAACTATTAGGCTTGCACCAAGCTATTCTTGCTCTTACACTGTTGGAACCTGACTAGCATGCTGGGGAAAACTGGGATTCACTATCATTCCCCTCATTTGCATAGGATTGCCTGCTAATACATAGTTACATGTCTCACACTGAGCCTTCTCCCTTAGCAACCACTACTGACTGGCCATGTTGACTTCAGCCTGCCATTGACTTTAATGGCAGAATAGTGATTTTAGTTAGAATGCTTATTTTAGGTTTCTTTTCTTATTTTCCCTTGATCCTGTTTGCACACCGCTGCCCTATGCTTAAACAGCCAAGATTGTCTAAAAAAAATAAAAGTTGATATTTTCATTTTTTAAGCTGTTTTCAATGCCAGTGGCCTTATACTTGGCTATTGGCATGCTTCCTGAATGATATGCACCCTTTATTTGGAGCTGTCATGGCTCCCTTTTGGAATTTGCAGAAATGTACTTGGTTACTAACCAAGTACATTTCTACAGATTACACTAGTCCTGCACGGCCAGTTTCCATCTTCCTGGATCACAAATTCACCTCATGTGCATGGATTTCTCCTGCAAATGGGGTAATTTGCATACAAGGGCTGAGTCCATGCAGGACTAGTGCAGGAGCGCTCATGCATGCCCCTGCAGGCTATTCCTGGATCGCATGGCAGACATATTGCCTGCTAGAGCTCCTGCACTAATCCTGCACACCGTGCAAGGCTTGCAGAATCTGGGGGAATGAATACAACAGTAAGAAATATGTTCAATCACCACTATACATCTCAATTGTACAGCTTTTCGCAGAATGTCCAGTTTTTTGTCTCATATTTTTGGTCTCTTTTTCATAAAATTGTGGTTTTCTGGCAAATTAGTGGCAAAACATGAAGGTCTGAAGTTAGAAAATAATTACAAACATTTGAGTTTCAGAATTCATACCCTTCAGCAAAGTCAAACTAAGGCTCAACCTGTTATTCTGTCAACTTTCTAAATTTGTAAGAGCAATATTTAAAAATTGTCCCTATTTTTGAGCCTTTGTCCCACTTTTATTTCTGGCTTTGTCCAGATTTCTTGCTCTAAGAGGTTGAGAGGTATGATCGCCACAGTGTGTGGCATAAGAGAATCTAATACATGTTTTGCTAACAGTATTGTATGTGTACAACTGTATGAATTACTTATTTACAACTAGTAGCAATCAGTATCCTACAAAATGCAAACATCTTGATGATGCTTGCTGATTATGAAATGTTGCAAAGAAATACCTAACTGCACAAGGATCACTACACCTAAGATACAAACATGTTGTAAAAGAAGCATCCAAGGAGTTGTAGGCAGATACAATATCAATGCTGAACTGAAAGGCATGCTGCACACTCTGCAAATGACGAGTGAACACTGACACAGCAGACACCCACCCAGTCTGTGAATAGGCAGGTTATGCAAAACACATCCATACACACACACACACACATGTAACAAATGCATTATAAACAGCAATTAAAGTACTAAGGCTCACATGCAAAACATTAATCTCAAACTATGTGTGACAGATACAGAAACCCATCTGTCATGTAGGCTGTGAACTACATTTCAAAAACTATCTTCAGAAAAAAAAATGGCTTAATGCTAAATAATATTTCAACATTTTTGGATTTAAATCAGTTTTAAGCAAAACTATAGTGTGATTCTTTTACTTACCTTAATGTTGCATGATGAGTATTCATGCATTCTAAGCGTATACATGGTAATGTGAAAAATATAGGCCTGCAACAAGGATTAGATGCATTTCATTTAACAAAACAGAAAAAAATGAATTTCATTTAACAAAACAGAAAAAAATAATCAACATACCTCTCTCTGTCTCTGCTGCTCTTCAAGCCTATGCATCCTCTCAATGCATATGGCATGATTTCTGGTCCAGTCTTCATCACCTGCAAAAAGAAAACAGAAACCTTGACTGATGTCTTCACCAAATAACAGGGATATACATTTCTTAGATCAGATTATAGAAAGTTTACTTCTGAAGAACATCAGATAAACACCATACACAATTTGCAAAGTTACACAAGGGCTTCTATATCTTTGACCATAGTTGAACACAGAATGGAAAACATGAGATTCAAATGTGCAACTGCAATGTATATCCAAACACTAACCTTAAAACTTTCTTGCCTTAAAACCATCCTGACTGAAATTGGCTATTGAGAATGCAGTGAAAAGACTTATGTTATGACATCACCTGGATGGGGGATTGTCTACTAATATGGATCCTGGTTTAGAATTTCCAAAAATGAACATGTGCTAGTCATGTAGGTAAATACTTAGCAAGAATGAATTCATGTCAGCGCTGTGGTCACAAGCATTAAAAGCAATGGAAAATGCACATTTCTCAGACAGTGAGACAGTGTCATGTATCATACATCTTCTGTTAACAGAACCATAAAAGTTACTGTAGATCAGGGATATGGTAAGGTATGTGGATGACTAACATATTCCTTAGCGAAGTGCACATCACAAAGCAAATATATACATCTTCCCTGTTCTGCATTTCAGCTGTAAGTCTGCCCATCTCACTTCCTCAAAAGATAAGGATGACGTGGTTCTTGAAATTAATTTAATAATTAATGATAAAACAACACTCGATTGCACTTTTAAAAATAATACTGTATTGCACAAACATTTGTCATACATATAACAGTCTGCAGCAAGCTTTATTAATCCTGATACTGTTGTTCTGTAATGGGTAACTATGAAATGCATAGTCATCTGCAGCCTTGTGTTACAGGCATCAATGTTGCATGAGTATAGACGATGTGTGAAATTACATCATTATATGTTGGAAAACAGATGTATATTTACAAAGTTTTATATTATAAACATTATTAAATAAACTAACAGCATAGGAATTGAACCCATGCTTACATGGAGAACTGTCATCACATCTATTTAATTATTCGGATAAGCTAATTATCAGAACAGTAACTTAATTGTTATAAAAGCCATCTATCTGATATATTTGGGACACAGCTGTATCTCTAAATTCCATAGGAATGCTCAGCTATATGTAGGATTGTGACACTTACTGTAGGGATCCACTGGCTGTCTCCGCACCTTAGTGACCCCTCTAATGAAGCCACTCCATTTCACTCCAATGCAGGTTATCATAGCAGTGGTAAACTTGCACTACAGTCCAGTAGATGCCCATATGTTATTGGTGCTCCCTCAAAATCCATTTCCAAATGTCTATCATAGTGAAGTTCCTTGGCCTGGCTCTTAACTGATGCTCCATTCCAGTGTATGTGGTTAGCATCTCTGGGTGGTCTATTCCTCAGTCTAACTAGGTGCACAGACATGTTGCAGCCTCCTGGAAGTAAACAGATCAATACTCCAAATGGAAAATGCATTATAAATGCAAAAATGGAAAAATGCTCACTGAGTTCCCACTCAGCCCACAGGTGAAAATGGTCTGATCTGTAAATGTATTAAAATCAATATTTAAGAGTGGCACTGAGGTCATGTTATCATATTATTGGGAGATAATGGGCAAATGCCACACATGGCATCATATATCGCTATCTATTGGGTACTTGTGCAGTGCACCTGGGTATTACACCTAATTCAGACAATTTATGTGGATGCGCACAAATGGGATTCCAAATCCTTCAGTTTCAATGAATCTTATTAATTATGTATGGTGCGAATGGTACTTAAAGATGGGTGCACCTTAGGTGGTCTTACTTTCAATGATACCCAAGTCAAAGAGAGGTAAATTGGCACCTACTGACATTTCTGTTTTGGGGAATATTACATCTGTTCATCTTACTCATTCTCAAATGTACCTACTAGATTTAATTTTATTGAAAATGTGTGTTTTAAGAGAAATGGTTGTAACTTACTGGAGTGATATATGATTTACCTTTATGCATGCAGGTGTTGCCATTTTCATTAAGGATATGCAGTAATTTCACATATGTAGTTGTATAAACAGATTTGCATAGCAAAAGTGAACAGTACATAAAGGCAGAGTTATGGATCATCTGTATGTCTTATGGGTAATTCCCTAGACTTTGTGGTATAAGTATGGAAACCTATGGATTCTGACATTATTTGTATGTTCTGTGTTCTTTAGCTGTTATGGATATTTCTTCATTGATGGTTCTTAACAAAAGTCTTATAACAACTGGCTCAATATACAAATGATCCATACTCTCTGTGGCCTGCTTACAGATCCTGAGGTTCTCCATCTCCAACACTTTAAGTTAGTATTTTAATTTAAAATGCATGCAGACTCATGTGGGATGATGCTGTTGTCGTTAGACCTCCATCCAACAGATATGTAGTGTAATGTGTTCTAATCCTGCAGACGGCTTCTACAGATATCACAAGTTACATTGATTTTACAACTGTTATGTATGCAGGCATTGGTGCTACTTTTTATATGTCACATTAGTATTTGTCACAGACAGTGTTTTATAGACTTTTGCACTGCACAGGAATGCATACTGTTTATGGTGATATACTCTGTACACATAATCATCTGCATAACTGGGCCCTCACAGGAATATGCTCAAATGCACATCACTGTCTTTCAGATGGCAAACAGACCTGGAGTGACAATTTCTCCCCACAGGAAAATGACATTCCAGATACTCATGTGACAACATGAATGGGGACTTCTTAGAAATACGGAGAATACATTTGGAGAAATGAAGTGTGGACCAAAGTCACCAGCATGATTAATACAGCTGGAGGTCACAACAGATCCTGTGAGGCCTGTTAATAATGCTGCTCTGATATGATCCTCCCTGCAGCCAACAGGTTACAATGATATTTATTTTTATTGTAACTTTATTTTACCAGGATAAATCCAACTGGACACAAAGTGTCCATTTTCAGTGGAGTCCTGGGGAGAAAAGCTCCAAGGAAGTTAACAGAGTACATACATGGTTTAGATAACAATAAAAAAAACTGGTATACAAGGTAAGAGAAACAAGGAAGTACAAGAACAATTTTGTAAAACAATAAGATACTCAAACAATAAGATACTCAGGAGTAGAACCCCTATTTGCAATATTTACAACAAAAAAATACATATCAGGTGAGAATATAGTGTATGCAATGGAGGCATAGAGCAGGTCACTTATATGGAGTAGTGGGTTTTCAAGGGGGGGGGGTTGCAGTTGCAGAGAGGGTTAGCATAGAGGTGTGAATTAAGAAGGACCTTGAAGGTGCTTGTGTGACTTTGTAGCCTGAGTTCCGGTGGGAGGGTGTTCCATACTTTAGCAACATCATAAGAGAATAGGACCTCCCCAGTGCTGTTACTGCATGAGTTGATTTCAATCAGGTTTTTGTTACATGAAAGTAGTTCCCTTTTGGGGTTGTGAAACTTTAGTATGTCAGCTAGGGCAGGGCTCTTCGCCGGATGAAAAAGAATTTGATGGGCTATGATCAGTTGGTGGTAGCGTAGGAGGTTTGGAAATTCTAACCAGTACAGTTTAATTAGGGATTGGCAGTGGTGGGAATGTGATATATTATTGGCAGTGAACCTAACTATTTTATTGTAGCATGTGGAGAGTTTGTTCAAGTTAGTTTTGTTAATGTTGGTGAGGACTGGAGAGGTGTATAGTAGTGTTGATAAGAGATGAATTCTGGCTGTTGTTGTTCTAGTTTCGGGGGTTAGGAATAGCATGCAGCGATATAGGCAACCAAGTTTTTTATGAACTTTAGAGATAAGTTCGGGATATGTGCTTGTTGAATTTAAGTTGTTGATCAATAGTGATGCCTAAGAGTTTGGCCTCAGTTACTGGGGTGATGAGGGTGCCATTGGTTGACATGATGGTAAAGGTGGCGGAAGAGTGATTGATTGGGTGGAATAGTATTAGCTGTGTTTTTTTGGGGTTTAGTATTAGTTTGTAGTTGTTTAGCCAGTTATCTACCTCAGTGAAAGATTCTTGGGCTTTACTTTGTAGTAATTGGATGTTTGGTGCTGAGCAGATTAGTGTAGTGTCATCCGCATACTGGATGATGTTGGCTTTAGTGGTAGCTAGGTGGAGATTATTTGTAAATATGTTGAAGAGAAGGGGACCAAAGACTGAACCTTGTAGGACACCGCATGTGTCAGAGAGTGGGGGGGGGGTACGGATTTGCCCCATTTGGCAGATTGTGGCCGGTTGTTTAGGTAACTGTTAAACCATTTTACAGTGGAGCCACCGAGGTTGAGTTCTGCTAGGCAGGTGAGGAGTTTGCTATGGGAAACTGTATCAAATGCCTTGGATAGGTCTAAGAAGGTGGCAGAGACCAGCTTCCCTTGGTTTCTATGTGAGTTTATGATATTGGAGAAGTTAATTAGAGCAGTGTTGGTGCTATGGGAAGGTCTAAATCCATGTTGGGTTTTAGTTAGAAGGTTGTTAGTTAACAGATGGGTAAGGATTTGGTGGTGGATAAATTTTTATAGAATTTTTGAGAGGGGTGATATGAGAGATCAAGGGATGCCACTGGTGGTGGACCACCATTAACCTCCCCTCATTAACATCACAATGTTTCTAGCCTCCTTGTATACAGCAAGAAGGGAGTGATGCATATCCAGGTTGGAATAGATGCAGGAGTTCTAGGTTGAACATGTATGCCTTACTTTCCGTGACATGGTTGACTATAGAGTAATTCATCACATATTGCTATTACATGCATATTATGTATTGCCATTTTGGATTTACACCTGCAGAATTGAACTGTGCACACAAATCCACACAGGGTGATGATGAACATAAGTGTAATGACATGTACTCATACAACTGCGGTACAAACAGAACAGTGCAACCACCATGTGTAATGCTGTCTATCTACATTAATATTCACATGTTCATCTACTTCTGGACAACATTACAGGTGAGCATCTACATACTGTGTTACTGTAACCACATCCTCTTGTTGCCTCAGCCTCATGTCTTGGCAATGCTGTTTACTGTCATACTGATATTTTTGTAACATTGTACATTACAGGTACATCCAGTGGGGGCCCAAGTCATACAGGTGAAAATACTGACAGACCAGGTATGTTACTGCAACATGTTCACAGTGTGCATCAATTTGTAGCACACGTGATACATGACATTAATGTCACTGCTTTTCAACACAGGGACATCCAGCCAACAGGTGCAACATCCATCATGTGAGTATCTGAAGCCCCTGTTACTGTGTTTTATTTGTCATGTTATCAGTATTCTGTTGCCTGCATACATGACTGCAATGACACAATACCATGAACCATCCAACCATGCAGGAGGCTTACAAGAGAGTGCATGCAACAACCAGAAACACCACAGAGCATGTGTTTTTCAGACATTTGTGGTTCTTGGGATAATTCACCCACACCTGGCAGCTGCTCAGGTTAGCATGATGTGCAGCATGACACACACCATTATCATTTGTGCTGTCATCTCAGGTTTTATATTGCAGTACACCCCCAGATGTGTTCTGACATTTGAACCTGGCTTTCAATACACCAAACACATGCTCTATGGTGTTTATGGTTGTTGCATGCGCTCTATTGTAGGACTTCTCTGCAGGGTTGAATGGTTCATAGTATGGGGACATTAGCCATTGCTCAAGTGGATAACCACAGTGACCTGTTATGAGGACTAAAAACACATTTGGTCAGTATGGATATTGTTGGGACGGGTATCCTTAGCTTACATCCTAGCTGCACTCCTGTACTTATCCACTAATAGACCATCAGGTATTTTACTTTGCAGGAATACTACCCTCAGTCCACTTTCCCTCCATATGGCAGCATCATGGACACTTCCAGGGTGTTTTGCCAAAATGTTTGCAATGGTGTCATAAGCTGTACACACAACCTGGCAGCTCAGGGAAGGCAGCCCTTTCTGTTTATGTATCAGTCTGCTTCAGGATGTACTGGTGTTTTGATAGGTATGTATGTGCAATCCATTGCACTGACCACATGAGGGAAGTTTGCAATGCTGCAAAACCTATGCATTACAGTTCTCTGTCCATGGGGGTGGATGGAAAGTGGATGTAATCATCCACATTGCTGCACATTACTGCCAGGAATTTTGCCAGAAAGCAGCTGGCAGCTGTCTGTAACACTCCCACAGCATCTCCCATGTGCCTCTGGAATCCCCCAGATGCAAGTACACCCAGGTTGAGAAGCACTTTGGTTTCAAGGGGAATGGGGCTTCCTCCCAGGGTATGCACAGACATATGCTTCAGGCCAGTTATTTTACATTAAGAAGGCTTGTGGTCTGCACTCTTGTGGAAGGAGAGGATGGACTCTGCCCTTCTGAGCTGGGAATTTCTGGTTAGAGGCTTATAGTGACTGCATATTTGAACTGTTTCATACTGAAATTTGTGTGCCTTGTTTGCTGTTGCATAAACTAGATTCAGGCCTGCTGAATCTAGCTTTGTTTGTATAACTTGAGCACTGCTCTAGGCCTTCTTTTTTGGAGAAGGTTCCCCTGCACCACAGTGGCAGGAGTGTGCAGTTAGAACTTGTCTGATTGATGACTACAGGAACAGGGCTCAGTTTTGAAATGTTTTACTGGTTAATTGGGTAATTTGTTGAAAAGCCTTTTCTGATTGCTTGTAGTCATCTAAAGCTGTTTTAAGTGTATTTTTCCTGTTTGTAGTCATTTAAAGCTGTTTTAAGTGTATTTTTTACTGTTTTGCCTTATTTTTTCAAAAATAATTTTCCTTGTTTCCCACCTTTCTAAGCTAGTATAGTCCAGTTTTAAGGCTAGTGCTGAATTCAGGGCTGTGTTACAAGTTTCTGAGTTGCCCATACCTTACTTGGATAGAAGGAGGTTTCTCTGTTCACCTGTGAGAGAGGGAGCTTTAAGCAGCCATCTGTCCCTGGAGGAGTGGTTCCAGCCCAGAAGTTAGTAGTTTTTAGGCCATTTTTGGTCAAATTTCTAGCTCTTTCATTTCCCTGCTGTAAAAACTGCATTTGCACGGTTTTGCATGTCCGGGCAGCGCCAGTTAGCTAGGGCTAAATTATTCCCAGCTCCACCAAGTCTCCTCTTCAGTTTTTCCCTTGAAAATAGTCTATTTGTCAGACCTAATAGCAAGCACTAATATACCCTGACACTTGATTTCCCAGCAGGGCAAGGCTCATTATTCACCCCTCATCAATCAAGTGACTAAGCAGCTCACTCTACTATTCAGGCATGACCAAAGGGCAATTTCAGGTATACTCTCCAGTCCAGCTGGTGAACCTGGGTATACTGAGGCAATGTTACAACTGCCTCATGTACACAGACAACCCTCTCCTTCTACCACAAAACATTAACATATGTGAGAGATGCAATTATATAGCTAAATTGGAGGCTAAGCTCTCTCCACCCAAAACTGGAACAAGCAGTCATGAGGAGAAGGTTAACACTTGCACCACACCTCCAGCCTCACAGAGACATACTAAACCGGCACTGGCAAAAAATACACATAAATACACTAAATCATACTCGGAGGCTCTAAATAAAAACCTGCAAAAGCATCAGAGACCTTCAAAGCAGACATCCGAAAAACCTGCACCTCCCGTCACAAACCAGACAACACATAAAACACAAAATCAGTGTGCCGCCAATCACAACCCTTAAGGTGAAATAACATACCTAACACACTAGTAATAGGCAACTCTATAGTCAGGCACACTGACATCCCACTCACTAGGCTGGACAAGGAGAAGGTTACTGTTAGCTGCCTGTCGGGAGCCAGAATCCACCACAAAACACAAGCACTCAGGTCACTCCAGAACAAGTACAAATATGACTCTGTCATTGTTCATGTTGGTGTGAATGACCTCAGATGTACCTCCCTGGACTACATGAAAAGAGACATGGAAGAGCTCTCTGATCATGTAGCCCAGGTGGGTATGACCCTGACCCTGAGTAGCATCCTGCCCTCACCAAGAATGATACCACAGTATAAAGAAAAAATGATCAATTTCAACAATTGGCTAAGCTTCTGGTGTCATTCAAAGGGGATCCAGTGTCTGTCAGCCTGGGACGACATGCTCAACAAGCCTCGTTGCTTCACAATAGATGGCTTGCACCTGTAACCCCTAGGCTTTCAAATACTGGCCAAGGCTCTTGCTGCCCCCATAGTGCCTTTTTTAGGCAAGGCTCAAAAGTCAAACCCACCTTCTTAAACAGCACAAATAAAAAAATGAGGGTTATGCTACTCACTGCTAGGAGTTTAAATCTTAAAATGCACACACACTCGAAGCACTCCTCAGTATGGAGAATGTTGACATCTGTGCAGTAACTGAAACCTGGTTCAAGGCTCCACAGAGCACCCCAGCACTGCCAGGCTACAACTCATACCACACATTTCGGCCACAGAACATGGACCAAAATACAAAAGGAGGGGGTGTATCCATATTCATCAAGGATACCTACACCTTCAGGTTAGTGGCGCAGCATGATACCTCTGAGATCATCCATGTGCAACTAACAATGAGCAAAACTGCAATTCAAATTGTAGCTTGCTACAGATTACCCACCATGTCCCAGGACCCTCATTCCGCGTTTCTGGAAACACTGGAAACATAAAGGTCCTACCAAACACCATAATATTGGGTGATTTCAATTACCCAAACATTAACTGGGAGAACTACTCAAGTACTAACTCCCTTGCCCAACTTTTCCTAGAATTTATAAACTCAAACACCCTGGTTCAACTGGTCGACACTCTCACCAGAGGGGACAACATATTGGACCTGGTCATCACCAACATGGGCAACCAGTGTTCCACACCAAAGGTCAACCCCTTGCTGGTTAGATCTGACCATAAACAAATCACTTTGGATATCCATATTCTGCCCCCACCCCCAGACAAGAAAGCCACCATGAAAAACTTTTCAAAAGCAAACTTCACATTACTTAAGACCGAGGTGGAAAGTTTCAAAGCCCCCATGCTAAAGGATAACACTGTCCAAGCTGCAAAATCCTTTACTAATGCATTCTATGGGCAGCTACAAGAATGCATGGATCGTGCCATCCCAAGCAAAACCAAGACTCACTCCTCCAAGAAAAGGAAACCAGTCTGGTGGACTCCTGCCATAAACAAGTTATACAATAGAAGGAGGAAACGAGTACAGAAAAGAGTAAAATTTCAAGAAGGTTAACATCCCTGATCAGTATCAGCAAGAAACTATGATCCCTCATAAAATCATCCAAGGCAAGCTTTGAAAGAAAAATTGCAAAGGACTCCAAAGATAACTACAAGGAGTTCTTTAGCTATGTCAAGAATCTAAGTGTCAATGCTCAGATCTGCTCAAAGTTAGTGCAGAATGACAGAAAATACACTGAACCGACCGATATAGCCAACATCCTGGCAGACAGGTTCAGCACAAACTTCACCCCCCCTCTCACCCCCAAAAGGGCCCATAACCATACCAGAAGAATGTAGAGTCCCTGAAATCACAGACACTCAGGTTAAAACAGCCCTCTCCAAAGCCAAAAACACAGCATCAATGGGACTGGACGGTGTCCCAGGCTGCGTCATACACGAGTTCAAAGATGAACTAACCCCTCACCTAAACACACTGTTCAAACTCAGCCTCTCCACAGGCTACATACCCATAGAGTGGCGCACAGCAACAGTTATTCCACTCCACAAAGGAGGAGCCACAACAGACCCCGGGAACTATCGCCCTATAAGCCTGATTAACTTGGTCTGCAAGGCTATGGAGTGCATCATCATGGAACTCATTAACAGAGACATTGGGAACCTCCAAACACTGGATCCTACCCAGTTTGCCTTTGTTAAGGGCAGATCATACCTCCTAAACTTGGTAGACTTCTTTGAGACAGTCACCAAGGCTATAGACGAGGGAAAGGTGGTGCACACAGCCTACAATGACGTCACTAAGGCCTTCAACACCATTCCCCACTCTGGTATTATAGACAAGCTCACCAGCCTGAACATAAACCCCTATGTCACAAGATGGGTTGCCAACTGGCTCACGGACAGAACCCACATGGTGCGAGTTGTGGGAGCTAGGTCCGACTCTATACCGGTTACAAGTGGCATTCCCCAGGCCTCAGTCCTAGGACCCCTCCTGTTCGGCATATACTTCTCAGAGGTACAGACAAGCACAGGAGGACTATGGCTGACCAAGTTCGCAGACAACTGCAAACTAGGGGCTATAATTGACTCTCCAGCTGACACAGACATCCTCCAAAAGGGTCTCACTGAGATGGATATCTGGTGTCAAAAACATGGCCTCAAGCTAAATGCCAAAAAGTGCATAGTCATCCCCTTTGGAAAAAACAAAGTACCCACAAACTACCACATAGGTGGTAGTCCCCTAAATACGGAAGACATAATAAGGGATCTGGGGACCCAAGTAGATAGTAATCTCACCTTTGATAATCACATTGCCAAAGTGGTTGGAAAATCCTTCTACATGGCCCACCTCATCACAAAAGGGTTCACATCCAGATCAAAAGAGGTCATTGTGCCCCTCTACTCATCACTCATCAGACCCATCTTAGAGTACAATGCCCCATTTGGGATGTACCTTACAAGACACCTGCAACAGCTGGAAAGACCACAGAAGTACCTCACCAAGAGGATCAATGGCCTCAAACAGATGCCCTATGCAGCTCGACTGAAGAAATGCCAGTTGTACTCGGTTGCATACCGCCTACTCAGAGGTGATCTCTGCCTGACATACAAGGCCATGTCCAACCCAGAATTGATGGACATGCTCCACCTAAAGAAAACCTTATCCCCTTGAGCCACATGCTCTAGGGATCTAAGCCTCACCACAACAATAAATAGAACGTGCTGGAGGGATAGATTCCTGTCCCAGAGACTTCCCATGCTTTGGAACAAGATCCCGATCTACATTAGGCAGAGCTCCTCACTAACACTCTTCAAAAGAAACCTTGACGAGTGGATGGGAAACAGAAAGTTTACCTAGGGGAAACAGAAAGTTTACCTCAGGGATCACTTCAGTGGCTCTGCTGGACAGAGGCACAGGGAACTAATCTAAGGGGGCGGCGAAAGCCAACACATTCTGGCTAGGCTTATAAATGCCTCTGGGCAGATTGCCTAGTACCCACCTATGAACCTATGAACCTATGAGCTATAGATATATATGTGTATGTATATGTGTATAGAAAATGAAATAACAGAGAAAGGTGATAACACTCCAGTATCTAAAAAATAACCACCAGGGCCATCTTGCCCACAGAAACACTGCAGCAGTAGCCACAAGCAAACAAACAATGATATAAAACTAAAGAGCACATAAAATGGTTTGTCCACACTTTTATTTTACTGCAGGCAGAAAACTAAAGATCAGTACATGTTAATCATGGCAAGTCTTTCCCTATAAAATGTCACCACACTAAACAATTCAACTAATTTCAATGAAACAGAAACAAAAATCATTATATGAGCAATGAATAAGCAATTTTCTCACTACAGTCTACATTTCAGACTGCAGCCATATAAATCTATAAGCCATCTTTGCATTTTACACTAACATAGCATTTCCAAAGTACAACTTTTGCTGTCCTCTAATCACCTCTATAAGCCAGCTTTTGTGCAGTAAAAACACAGATGTGCTGTGCCAAGTACAGCGTTTTCTCCCTGGATGATTGTAATGTAGCACATGAGTTTCCTAATGGATGACCTTCCGCAATGCATTACTAGTGTATCCCTTTTTACAAAATTACATGTCCAGTAACAGTCTAATGTGCAGCACATAAGACATTGCAGTGATTACCAACTTTGACACTCACTTTCCCAACCTTTGACTATTACAAAAACCTAGAAGTACTGGAATCTTAAATCATGGAAAAACAAAAACAGATCTTTTCAGATTAATTATAGAGCACATGCAGACTGCAATCAGCTGAGTAAATTTTATATTAGTTAT
This sequence comes from Protopterus annectens, assembly GCF_019279795.1. NCBI lineage: Eukaryota > Metazoa > Chordata > Ceratodontiformes > Protopteridae > Protopterus > Protopterus annectens. The sequence goes on along the minus strand of NC_056746.1, from coordinate 867,061,970 downwards.
TTATGCACAGATAACACAAATAATCACACAAACTACAAAGTCAGACAATGCAACTATGATGAACAAAACAAACTGACAAGAAAAACAGCATTATTCATAATCAGTACTTGAGAAGCATGCACTTGATGGCCCTGTATGCATGGATTAAAGACCCATGACATTCAATTTCTCTCTCCACTTGCATACAACATATCATTTCCCTGTCCAGGCTAAATCCAGACTGCCACCATATCAAGCAATTACAGCTATATTGTCTATATACACCTCAGGTATTTGATTTCCAACACATTAAAAGGTGTTGTCACATACACAGTAGCCATACAAAGGCAGCTTAATAACCAGTCACATACCAGGGAAAAAAGGTACACATTCCCACCCCAACCTTTACTCACACAGAACAGTTGCCATTGTCATCCACAAACTAATACCACAGCCACTTGTAAGTCACTAATTTTAACATACACAAAAAAAACAGATTAATAACTACCAGAGCCATCATGGCCACAAACACAGTGCACACAGTGGCCACAAGCAAGCAAACAATAATGTACAGTGATGTGCCATAACCAAAATGTAAATATAACAGTGACATGGTGTAGCCAAAATGCAGACAGTAATATGCGGTAGGAAAAAAGTAAAAAGCATATATAGCAGAATACTTAAAAAGAAAAAATTAGTTCTGCATACACCATAAAGAAGAACTGCTTACAATGTTCATAGCACCCACCTCAGACCCTTTTCCCCCCTCTCTGAAAACCAAAAACTCATACAGACAAAATGTATACTACCCCCATGCCTATCAATCTCTTGGCACAAAAATTCTACATAAAACCAGTAATGATGGTGTGACTCCCAGCACTGGCCCAGTATTCAAGGAGCCTCAATCCTCACCACTGGCAACAGTGGGGGACGTACACAGTGGGAGGAAGAAAAGTACACACACAGTAAAGTGCAATTTCCCTTAAGAGCACACAGAGACCACAGTCAGTCTGGGGCTGGTTTACTCCTCTTTCTCCAGATTCTCAATAAGACTCCTCACTGGCACAGCTATAGAGTTGAGATCTCAGCTGAATGGCCAAGCCAAGACCCCCAGCACTCTCTCTGTCAAACCAGTGCTTTGTGTCCCTACCCAAGTAGCTGATACACACACACTTTAAAATTTGATTTGATTTATACACAAACACACATACCTGGGAAAGGCTGGCACAGGTTTACTAGCTATGCCCCCTTTTGCCCACACTAAAAGGTAGTTTTCACTGCCACCAGCCAATGCTTATCAGCTACTTTAAGGCCCTTAGCAAGGGTGTCCAATCTTACTTTGCAATGTTACTATTAATCCAAATGGTAGTTTGACCAGCAGCAAAGCTATTAGGAGTAGCCTGCACAGTGTCACCAAATAGATATGCAAGTACTCTGAAAGCTTAAATATCTCTAGACAGACCAGCCACAAGTGAAATGTTTAAATATATTTAATAATAAATAATAAAAGAACAAGTAATACTCAGTAAACAATCACAGTTACCTCAGAGTTCAAAATCACAGGAAATATTTAAAACAACATTGCAGGACAGTCTTAAATAAATAAAGAGAACATCTAAGCTATAGTTCACTATATTCCTAACTGTGTCTAAGAGAAATTACTGTACCCTAGATTTACTTACTCATAACAAGGCAAAATACATGTAGTGAGTGGGTTTCCCAGCTGATACTGTCAGGTCAAAAGACAAAATACAAAATGCTCTCTCTCTCTCTCTCTCTCTCTCTCTCTCACTCAGAGAGTTCTTAAATTAATATTTCAAATATTACTGCTGGGGTGGCTCACAGCATGACATCACTTCTTGTCATCTGACTATCTGACTATCAGTTCCAGGCTAAACCTCCATTGCTAGAAACTGCCAGCATTTAGCAACTCCCCATGAAAATACATAGCCCTCAGATGTTTGCAGCTGCTGGAAGACATAAAACAATAAAACACTTACATAACAATGCAGAAGGCTCCCTAGTTTTAGACACACTGTCTCCTTGCTGCATTGAAACCATCTTTTATGTCACATTTATAAAAATTAATTTCAACTAATTTCTTGATGTTTTGCAAGTTAACCCTTTATGTTCCAGTTTCCACTGTTAAAATATATACATTTACACAATTACAATAGTGTATATACATTTCTTTTCTTTTCCAGTAGGATACACTGTGGATACATCTCCCAAGCTCAGCACTGCACAAACCCTGTTCAACACACACTTCTGTACCAGCAGTTTGATATACACATAACATACAGTTGTAGTACAGCTGTAACACAAGCATATCAATCATGTTGATATTCACAAATGACATATAATTACTTACAAAATTCCAGAAAGCTGGGCTGGCAGGATCTACTTTTGTTACAGATAGGAATAGTCTGCCGGTTAATGTGAGGACTAAAACTATTAAGCTGGCTATAAGTTGTGCCCTATACTCAGGGTACTGCATTTGGAACAGTCTGCCAGTTAATGAAGAGGACTAAAACTCTTGAGTTGGTTATGAGGTTATGGGGTTAGGAGGGTGGCCTAATGGTTAAGGTGTTTGCCTTACAAACACAAGGTGCAGGGTTTGAGTCTCACAAAGGATAATTAGCTAGGCTTAAAATGGCTCACAAGGGCAGTTAGCCTAGTACTAATCTATAAACCTATGAACCTACGAGTTGTGTCCTGTGCGCAGGGTAGTGCATTTGAAACTCTTGATCTGGTTATGAGCTGGGTCCTGTGCACAGAGTACCACATTTGAAACTCTTGAGCTGGTTATGAGTTGGGTCCTGTGCTCAGGGTAGTGCATTTGAAACTCTTGAGCTGATTATGAGCTGTGGCCCATGCTCAGGGTAGTGCATTTGTTTCCTTCCACCTTCATAAGCTTGTTGTGTGGTGCTGAGTAAATCACTTCAGCCAGTGCTTCCAGCATGCATCTTAACCTCTTAGTGTAAAAAAACTCTGGACAAAGCTAAAAATAACGAGGAGAGAAACAAAGGTGCAGATCAGGGACAGATTTGAAATGTTGGTCACAATTGCTACAATAACAGTTTTGCATCAGGTCTGAAAAATTGCTAGAAAACCACAAGTTTTGTGGGGAACAGACCAACAGTATAAAGCAGCAGACTGACCAAAAATGTGGATGTTCTGGAGCAATTTGCCCCTTTCCACACATACATACACACCAAAGTTTTATGGGAAACAGACCAAAAGTATAAAACAACAAACCAAAAACAAGAAGCAAAAATTTGAACATTCTGGAGCATTTCCCTCCTTTTCATGCACACACACACACACACACACACACACACACACACACACACACACACACACACACACACACACACACACACACACACACACACAAATTCAGAGACAAAACAAGAGCACCTGGTTATTGCATTAGCAAGCATTTTCTGATTAGGGACCAAACCAAAACTATAAAGGCAAAAAATCTGGACATTCTGCAAGATTTTCCCTCTTTCCTCACAACACACACATGCATATCCCTCCCACACACACACATACATGTACCCACCCACACACACATATACAAACCACAAAAGGCCCAAATTCAGATACACATTTTAAATATTATTTTTACAAAATTTAAAAACAGCTAAAGCAGCTAAAATAACAGGTCTTGCATTAGCATACACTTTCATATGATATAAACTCTGAAACTCAATCTATTATGATTTAACGGAAAACTACTATATTTATGTAGACCAGACCAAAATATTTAGCAAAATTATGGACATCCTGTAGGATTCTTCCCTTTTCCTCTTAAACACATATGCACACACACATAAGTGCCATAACAGGTATCGATTTCAAAATTTACTTTTACAAACTTTAAAAGTTGCTAGAACACCAGGGTATTGCATTACCATGCATCCTCTTAAGGATATCAAGTCTGAAACTCAATTTGTTATGATTTCCTAGAAAACCAAAGGTTTTGTCGAGACCAGATAAAAATATGAAGTAAAATATCAGAAATATCAGGCAAAAATCTAGATATTCTGGATGAATCTAATTGTTTCTTCACACCCCCTCACTACAAAGACCCACATTCAAGGACAGATTTTAAATATTGGTTTCATGAATCTTTAAAGCTGCTAAATAACAGTTATTTCATTAGTATACATTTTCTAAAGGATATGACATCTGAAGCCCCATCCTCTAGAGTTTGCTGGCAAACCATAATTTTTATAGGGACCAGACTAAAATTAGGAAACAGATGAAAAACATGAGGCAAAATATCTGGGCACACACCCAGACACTCACAATTAGCAGAGGCCCTGATTCAGGTACTGAGTTTAAATCTTTTTATAAACTCTGAAAGTTGCTAACTTGCTAGAGTAGCAGGTATAATATTATTTAGCACACATTTTCTGAAAAATATGTAATGCAGTCATCAGTGATTTATTGCTATGAGGCAGCAGACCCAATTGCAAGCTTTCTTCCACAGGTGGCAGACTCAATTGAAAACTCCCCTGCTCAATTAGCAGACCCAGTTATAAGGTATCAGACCAAAGTGCAAGATCCCGTCTGATGCAAACCCAGTTATGCTGTAACAGACCCAAGCTCCCCACCCATGCAGTAGTAGCAGCAGAGCTTATTGCAAGCTGTCTCTTACAAAGAAAAAAAAAAGTTTATCTTTTGCAATGAAATATTCTGGATTGGTAATCCTCGTCTCTAGACAATCTGGTCCTGCTTGGTGTCTACGAAGAGCCCATAGGCCTTTTAAATTGTCTTGAAAAGAACAATTTTGCAGGGCTTTTTTTAAGGATTGCCCTTAAAATGGCCTTTAAGGAAGGATGATTCTCATACCTGAATGATGATCAGTCATGTAACCTTTTCCTTCTCCTTGTTGCTGTCAGTGAAAAAAAATCCACATCTTTGACTCCTGCTCCAAAAAGACAACAAAAACATTAATTAAGGAAAAACAAAGCTTGTAGCGCATGCCTATTTAAAGATGTGGAAGTGCTGTGAGTTGTTGCAACCAATCAAGTCATTGCCTAACTGAAGCAGGCCTGTTGGATTGCAGTTTTTCACCAATGTCACCTCCTTTCTGGAGGAAATAGTGAAAAAAAACTGCAAGACCATGACCTCGGTGCCCAGCAATAAATGGTCTAACAGTTGGTGCCAGGGACAAGAGAAACTTGCCTGCATCGAGGCTGAATTTCATTGAAGGGCCTACCTAGCAGCAACAAGTTTGGGGACCCCTGCAGCAGTGGCACACACACATATATATAGACAGAAAGAAATGTGTGCACACAACATAATTTGTGGAAGGTATAAGGGAAGTAAGATAAAGCTATGAGGGTAGAGGAATTAGTAGGGCCACACAAAGATATAACACAAACAAGACTGTGAAGGAAGGCAGTGACACAATTAGGGATGTGGAAGGCAATGGTTAAGGTGGTATGAAAACACACGAATATAAATGTCAACAAACCGAAGATAAAAAATGTAAAACAATGCATAATGGGTGGGGTAGAGAAAAGTACCAATATATTGCACAAAAGCAGTTACTACATCAACAGAGTCTGACTGCTGTGCCTGTACTATAATGCTGATGAGAGGAAACAAGCACCCTATGGCAACAAAAATATGTAGTATGAACACACATGTAACAGCAGTCAGCTCATGTACTTGGCATTTGCCAGCTGAGGCCCATGCACATGTGCATATGGAACATGGCAGCCCAGATCCTTGCTATACAATGAGCAGTGTCAGTTCTTATCACTTATAATAAACATCAATGATACCCTTTGTGACTGCCACACACAGTACAATCATAAAAGATAAGTGATTTGGAAGTCCCATATGGGCATGTGTGATGCCCATATCTACTTTTTACCAGAGTAAAGGTTGAAAATGGGAGTATAGGAAAAAGATAGAAAGGTGAAGCAAGCAGAGAGTAGTACAGAAGGTGAGAAACTAAAGAATAAGAAGGATGGAGGTGGGGAAGGGGGAAAACATTTCTTTTGAGGGACAGGTGCCCATTGTTTATGCATAAAGAAAGGATAAATTGGGAAAGGAAATAAGAGACATAAGAGAAAGATAAGAGGGTGAGGTTATGTAGCAGAAGAAAACAGACATGATTGAAAGGGTGTGTAGTAACACAATTAGGGAGGGAGCTAAAAATAATGAGGGGGAAAACAAAGAAGTATTCACTACCCGACCCCATAGAACCTGTAATCATCATCTCCACACACCTATATTCTTACTTTCTGAGTGTATCTTAAGAACCAAACTCAAAACCCCTAGTATAAACAATAAAACTATTTCAACACTTACCTACACCCTGGCTGTTGTTCTCCTTCACCTGCCTCACGTCACTGATTGTTTTCGGGCTTTCCGCCTCCTTGGCTCTTCCCACTCCATTCGCCCTACGGGCTCACTCCGCTCCCCTACCCTGCCCCCAATTCTCACCCGCCCCCAGTGCTCCTGCATTTATTCCCCCACTTCCAACCACTCCGCTACTCCATCCAATCCGAATACACCTTACCCGCTCATTCCTCCATCCCCTTTCCTCTATTGACCACTCCCTCAAACTCCTATTACCTCCTTACCATCTTTCTCTATCACCTCCAGCCTCACCCCACTACCATGCCCTCTCTGCCTTCCAAATTCATTCTCCTCTCTTCCTTTACTTTCCTTCTATTATACCTATGTCAAATATCCTATACTGATTCCCATTTACACTCACCCCCATTCACTCCACATCACCTCCTCGCTTCTCATTACCACAACATCTCAGCTTCTTTATTTCACTCCCACCCTATCCTTCTCTTAAAAATAAAACATTTCCCAAACTCTAATATGAACTTCAAAATTAAACCTAATCCTTACTACTCTCTTCCATCAAAATTCAAACCTTACTACTCTCTTCCATCAAAATTCAAACCTAAAAAACACATCCCCCATCCCTCTTACATTAAGCTATCAGGCGATATTCACCCTAACCCTGGCCCTAACTCTTCTCCCACTAATCTCCCCCACTCCAACAACAAACCCTCTAACAAAAACCTCAAATTTCTCTCTATTAACGCCCAAAGCTTAAAAAATAAATTAACCCTCTTCCATGCCTGGCTCAACCATAATTCTCCTGACATAGCTGCTATCTCTGAAACCTGGCTAAAACTCCACATTACTGACTCTGAATTCCTGCCTCCGGGATTTCACTGCCTTCAATCTGACCGACCAAATAAAAGAGGTGGTGGCGTCACACTAATATACTCCAATCTCCTGTCCATAACTCTTTACACCAACCCCATCCCTTCTTTCAACAACACTGAAATTGTAATTGGCCTTCTAAAAATAAATCACCATAAAAGCATCTGCATCATTTGCCTATATATCCCCCCAGGCAACAATACTAATACTCTGGAAGACATCCTCTCTTGGACTTCCTCTAATATTAACCTAGAAACCTTAATTTTGTGTGATGTAAATATTGACTGGGGTAAAATAAATAACACCAATCCCTCAGTAGCCATCAACCTATTCAAATTCACCCAACTTACTAACTCTATTACTCGGCCCAACAAAACAAATCCCCCCAGCTCTATACTTGACTGGATCCTAGTATCTCATCCTAATAAAATTGTAAAATCAGGCATTTCTCCTGACCCATTAGGAGACCATTTCCCTGCTTTCGCTATTCGAGCAACTCCCTCCTCCCCTCACTCTCACCAATACATTCAAACGCGTAACCTCTCTAACTTCAACCCCACTTCTTTCTCTGACTCTCTAAAACTAATTAACTGGAGCCCCCTACAAACACTACCTTTAGATGAAGCTGTTGACTTCTTCAACTCTGCATGCTTAACTGTCCTTAACTCCCATGCCCCTATTAGAACAAAAAGAGTCAAAACAAATAGCTCCCCCTGGCTCTCTAATGACACAAAAAAAGCTAATGCGACAAAGAGATAAAACTTGGAAAGCCCGCCTTAAACTCAAGCAACCAGAAACCTTCCTTAAATATAAGCAGTTAAGAAACCTAGTCAAAAAACAAGTCATTAAAGATAAAAAGTCTTACTATTCCAAACTACAAGAAAACCATGTAAGAAATCCTAAACAATTCTGGAACTCCATAAATTCCCTCCTTAAACCAGGTACAAAAAATAATCCCTCCCCTGACACCAGCAAATCTGACCTTGAAATTGCCTCCCTCTTCAATTCATTTTTCACCTCCACTATTGCAGAACTTACCAAAACTTTCACCAGCAACAACCCTTCCCCTCTCCCTGCTCAATCCTCACTTCACTTATCTCCTGCCCCCTTTTTTGAACTCAAACCAGTATCCACCAACACAATAAGGAAACTTCCCCACAAACTAAAGCCTTGTTCTAATGCCCCTGACAGCATTCCATCCTCCTTCCTAAAAATATCTTCTGACACTATTGACATACCTGTCTCTATCCTTATTAATAGGTCTCTACTCGAATCCTACATACCCAAACTATGGCGCTCTGCCTTCATTTTGCCTCTCCACAAAGGAGGCAAAAATTACAATGTCTCCAACTACAGCCCGATAGCAATCCTCTCCCCTATCTGCAAAATACTTGAAAAATGTATACACCTTCAGCTCCTGCCATTCCTTACCAAACACCAACTTCTCTCTCCTACTCAACACGGCTTCCGCCCTGGACACAGTACTACCACTGCCCTTCTATCTTTCTTGCATTCTATCAGCTCTGCACGTGATTCCGGTAATATAGTCTCCTCTGTGCTTCTAGATCTATCCAAAGCCTTTGACACTATCTCTCATTCACACCTTCTAAACCACCTCTCTAATCTCAACCTCTGTCAGAAATCCCTATCTTGGTTCTCTAGCTACCTTTCTAACAGGTCCCAAGCTGTGAAGTGGGGCCAAGCCACCTCTTCCTTCCTTCCTACCCCCACAGAAGTACCCCAAGGCTCCATACTCAGCCCTCTACTATTTAACATCTTTATTAACGACTTCCACAAAGCCATCCCTAACACCAAAATTGTGCAATATGCGGACAATTCCACTTTAATCTGTTGTGCCCCCAATCTAACTGAACTCAAAACCCTAACACAGAATGCCTTCTCTACCACTGAAAACTGGATGCGCCACAATCATCTTGCCCTAAATGCAAACAAAACCAAGATCATCCTCTTCTCTCCTACCAAATCTTCCTCTCTGGATAAGGACTCATTTCAAATTACCAGCCTTAACAACTCCAACATTGAAATTGTACCGTCTATCAAGCTTCTCAGCGTTACCATTGATGACCAACTAAAATTTCATAACCATATCCAGCTAAACATCAAAAAAACACACATAAAACCTGGCCTACTGTACAGAAACAACCACTTCCTCTCTCCTCACACCAGACTTACCCTTGCCTCTTCCTTTCTTCTTCCCTCCCTTCTGTATGGCGCTCCCCTCCTCACAAACTTATCTTTCTCACTTACCTCCAAACTGGAACAATGCTACAACAAAATTTCTAGATTTGCCACCAATGCCAAATCCTCCTCACATCACTGCTCCTCCCTCCACTCCCTAAACTGGCTCAAACTCCCCAACCACCTTGACTTTCTCCAAATCACAATTGCCCACAAATTACTGTTCCACCCTTCCAACTGCCCTGCTCTCTCTAACATTGCACAACCTTATTCTCCCCCTAGACCACTTAGATCTTCCCACCAAAACCTAATCTCCGTCTAAAAACCAAAGCGCACCGCAGGTAAACTACTCTTATCCTTTACTATAGCCAAAAATGGAATGCCTTGCCCTCAACTCTAAGATCCTGTACCAACCTCAACAACTTCAAAAACCACCTACATTCTTATCTCTATCAAAACAGAAAATGCAATTGCTCTCTTCAGCCCATCCCTTCCACTTTATCCTGCCACCTCTCTCCAGGCTAACCCCCTTTACCTTACTTTACCTCTACTAAATCCTCACCTCAGATTACTAAATATCAATCTCCTAATCTTATTTTGCATTAGCCAGTATCTTCCTCCATAAACATTTGAAACTGTTGAGATTTATTCTCTGCTGATAACTGTTATTTCCAATGAAGCTGTCTCTGAATATGTATGTAACTTTTATATTGTTTTTATGTAATTGCATGTAATTGTATTAACAATTTTAATTGCTGTTTCCTGCTGGAGCTTTTTGCCCCAGGCCACCACTGAAAATGGGCTCCATGCCCAGTGGACTTCCCCGGTAATCAAACTGCAATAAATAAATAAATAAATAATGCAATGATGAAGGAGATGTCAGATAAACAGAGAGAGAGAAAAGAAAATGTTGAGGGGAGGATTAACCAAACAGCAGGGTGGGTATGACAGTAACGAAAGTGGAACACCAGGAACAGGGATAGGATTGGGTGTCCCAAAGCTGCACTGTTTGCAAGCTGCCACACAGTAGGAGATTACTCACCTCCTAGGGTACAATCACCACTGGGCCCTGTTTTGGATGGTGGAGTAGTGCTAGACAGGGACAAGGCTCAACTAGTTGTCAGAGGAAGTTTCCCTTCTAGCCGATTCTAGCATCTGACCTATGGATGACAAAGCTGTTACAACAATTAGCACTGATACCAACAGGTACAACTCTGCCAGCATCCAGTGCAGGGCTGTCTGAAGTGGGTGGTACAGCTTGGGAAGGAGGTGTGGTCGTGACTGTGGAAGACTGAGACCCAGATGTGTTGGTGATTCTGTTTGTGGTGGAGCTGCTGCTGCTGCTACTGCCACCTACTGGAGGTCAATAGACCTTGCCAGATGGATGGGTGAACAAACTGAATCTGATACGCATTTTGACTCTGATGCACTTAAACCCAATATATCTGAAAGACCAAAAAATGTTTCTGAATTTCCCAAGGCTGTTAGCATAAACAGCTGAGGGGAGGACCTAAACCAACAGTTATAATCACTTGCATTTTTTTAGATACAGAATTATTGTGATACGCTACTTTGCCAAATCAACAGTTATCTCTAGTCTGAGACACATTAATGATGTCTAAGACAAATGTACAAATACAAAGTAACCTTGATGGCCAGACATACATCTCACTTGCAGGTTATAAGCAAAGGAAACAAATATATTGACAAAGATACCATGCAGGTGACATTGTGTTCATTAGTATTGCTAAAGATGTCCACCTCACCAAAAATGTTGATCATTCTGTAGATAGTATAATGAGGCAGAAAACTCAAGTGAAATATTTTGTAACACAAATGAGAGAGAATTAACCCCATAGGCATCCTCACAATATAGGAATCTATGCTGCTGCTAATATTAAAAGCTTTACCATATGAAGCATGCATACTCACCCCAGGTGTCTCTTAGGCATTACAATCTCCTTCTCTTCTGCATTTGCCTAGTAACTTCAATTTCTTCAGGGGCTATAGAGATAAAAAGGGTACAATTTAATATTTGTGGATGGCATACAATGTCAGGTTATATGTGTAGCTAAGATAAGTAATACTTGCAATACAGAGGTGGTGACTGCTGTTTAACTTCATCCTCCCATTGGTACATCATGTCAGGATTACAGCACCTCATGCCACTGAAATGGTGACAGCACTGTTCCCCCATGTGTGGGATGCCAGTGGGGGGAGTGGTAGCCTGGGCTACTCTATTCAAGGCTTCAGTCTTATACTGAGGCCCTTTATAGCCCTCCTGTAGCTGTAATCTTTATGATTCAGAAATATTTTAGACTCCTCCTCATGCCTCTCCTGCACTCTAAAGGAAACGTTTGAAAGTGAGTGATGAGGAATATGAAAGTAATATGTTCCTGCAGACATTATGTGCCACCTTGAAGAATGTCAGTGAAAAATGGGTAACAATTGGGGCCCAAATCAGGTCTCACATCTCACATCTGCTGCTCATCAAAGGATGTCGATAGTTTGAATGAAAGATGTCATGCTAGGATAACATAGGTTCTGTATTATTATGATTCATAATTGTACTTTAAGGTGTGAAACAGGGCAGTATTGAATCTCTGTGTATTCTGGTAAGAAATCAGGAAATAACACAACTCCATTTCAAGATGGTTCTGTGTGGAATTATAAATCTCCCCTAGACGCATGTAGTGAACCATTTATGCACACTGCTGCTTGAAGGGACCTAGGTGTGTGCAAGGCATGAATTACAACTAAGCATGGTGCTCTCTGCAGGTTTTCTTATTGGGCAAATACAGCAATTCAGAAACAATGATTTGCTGAGCCCTGTTGAGCCCTAATTAGCATAGTCATCACATCAAGCCAGGTGAATCAAGCGAGATTCATCACATGACAGAAGAAAATTGTAGAGCACAGAGTTTTTAACCTGCAAAAGGTGAATTTCAGAAGATGCCCTCAGGAAAAATGCTTCTGCTCATAGAAGGTAAGTGCTACATTTCAGAAATCCATTAATCTGTAGTGCCACTGCTTTTAACTGATATTGAAGCTATTGACATAATAAGATGTATGTTTGTCAGTACTTCTGTGTGCATTAGAAAAATCTATTGCGAGCGGAATTACAAGAGTACAGCAATTGCTGGATTGTAAGATTGTTTACCTTAACTGGAGACACACCCATGAGCACATACTCACAGCACAGTTTAAAACATTTGTACAATCTTTATGAAATCATGTTCAGAAAATACATTCGAGTGTTGTCATATCTCAGCAGCAAAGGTTTTATAACACTGAGAGGAACAGTCATCCACCTTGGTCAGTTGCAATAGTATGCGATTGATTTGTGGAGGGCATGTACTCAGTAATCCTATATGCCTGTCATAAACTAAAGACTGTGGATGCAGATATATAACTGCCAGACACAAAAACAACATGCTATATGGCTAAGGAGGACACTGATGGTGTTAGGATTTTTCAGGGCCATGAAGGAACAAGGCTTGTAATTCCACTGTTTTCCATATCAACAGAGCAGTGTCTAAAAAATGGGGGTAAGCAGAAGTGGATTACTGAATCTGCTAGGTCATCCACGCATAAGCCCGAGATCTTCAATGCAGAGAATTAGGTGGTACTCTAAGCTCTCTGTCTCCATGGATGATGGCTCCTTGGGCTGCAGAAAGATCACCAGGCGTACTGAGACCATGCCTGCAAAGATAGTGTGGGAAATAGTGTGATTGGTGGCCACAACTTGGGGTATGAAATGGTGTGCCACAAGACTAGTGACAAAGAACACAGTTCCTGGCATGGGAAGGAAGGGCAACAGGTGTGGGAGGTGCTGTCTGATTTATGGTATACAAGTACATCAGGGGTTGAACATATACAGCCACCTGTACAAGGCATGCACATAAAATATCATTTTTTACCATGTTTATATTTCTAAAACTCAATTGAATGTATACTTCTGGAGCAGGGACATACTTACTTTGGATATTTTGTGCTTTAGCGTATTCAAAGGTGATTCTTTATCCAGTACCAGCACACCTGATGTTGGAGTATCTCCAGCTTCTGATAATGATGACAGGAATGAGCTGGGACAGTCAGGGAGTACAAAGTATGTGTTGAACACAGGGAATGTGACCACTGCATCTTCATCACAGATTATAGACACAGCCTCTACATCTCACAGGTAGGACAGGTTAATGGGGGAAACTATCAAGCAGGGTAGTGTGTTGGAGTCAGTAGACTGATGTCAGACTTTGCTGTTAGGATTCATGGGCAGGGAGGGCTACACACAAAGGTGGGTAATGGTGTTCACTGGACACATGATTACCGCAATGCTGCAATAACCCAGCATATGTGCTTGGACATCATGGAGGCACCGGCTACTACCACCACAGCCATGGCAGGGATAGTGAGGGTGATGCATGGTATACATGATGACCTACTGGAGTGCATACGCAATTGTTTGGATAGACTCACTCACACACTGGAACATGCAATGTCTGATTCACCTGACGGGGAGAAGGGATGTCCATAGAGCCAGTTAACTGCTGCAAAGATTGAAGCCAATTTGCCCATTAATGATTAAGATCCTGCTCCCATAATGCTAGCACTTCACAGCAACATCTGTTATGGAGGTGACTACTGACAGGAGAGGGCATCCCTGTGGTTCTCATCAGTGCAACAGTGGCACATCTCATAGCAGACATTACTCAAGGTTAAACAGCACACCAACATCTAGCCAGGACTGTGGTACATTCAATGAACCCCCTGGTTGATCCAGCTGTCATGGGCAGGGGGGCATGCTTAGGATGCTAAATCCTCTGCCACATATGCACCAGACCTGTCCAGTAGACCAAGCTGAAGTTCTGCAACTTCTGCTGAGGCTGTGTCCCTGTAGACCCACATTTACACCACCACAGCCCCTAGTACATCGCCCACAAGTACTAACATTTTACAAAAAAGCACATATTGCTTTAATATTCCTCATCACTCACTTTCAAATGCTTCCCTGTATGCTCCTGTGCTCCATTCCCAATCTGTGCAAATAGTAATAACTGTACCCTGCCTTTTGTATATTGTTACTTTGGTTGCCTATGTCTGATGCACAGCATGGGCAGCCTATACATGGGTAAGCACAGCCTGATATTTGTCTTGCATGCATCAGTTTTACCGTAGTGTGTCTGCCTTACTCTTACCTACTGTGTTCTGAAGCTGTGTGCAAGTCACTGCCTCTTTACTGGTGTCATGGCATGTGGCTCTTTCTGGTATGATCATTCCTTGCTGCTGGTTCACTCACTGACTCCTCATCTGACGCAGCCTCCACAGCCTGGTGTACTCTGGACTGCTGTCCTTGCAAGTGTCCATCTTGCCATAACTGCTTCTTGTGTATGATATCTTGAACATTGCAAATGCTGAGACTTTGTTTACACGTGCAAGGGACATACTGCAGGGCACCGCCATATGGATCCGGACAACAAAACTATGTCTTCAGTACCCCAAAAACTTGCTCAATAAAGTTTCTTGTCTCAGCTTGGGCATTGTTGCACCCATGGTCTGTTTGATTTTGTGGATTTCTTATGGGCCAAGGATACAGGGCATGTCCAACATCACCAACAATATGTCCTCATGGGAAGCGACCCCTCACAAACTATTGGTACAAGTCACAGGTGTGCCAAAAGTTGGAATTATAACTGTCTGGGCAGCCAGCGCATGCACTGTAGATGAGACCCTCTGCATTACAGACCACATGTCAGTTGACAGAGAGCTACCCTTTGCAGTTCACATGCCTCTTTCCCAGTTCACAAGGTGGGGCCATTATTTCAATGTGGGTACTGTCTTCAGGGAAATGGTCTATATCATAGAGTTCCTGCATGGTGCTAGTTAAACCTCTCAACTGTCCAAATCTTTGCAGAATGCCCAGATTCTGCCTCATAGTTTTGGTCTATTCCTCATAAAATTTGTGGTTTTCTGTTAAACCACTAAAGAACAAAGTCACTAAATAATTTCACACATTTGCATCTCAGACTTCATATCCTCAGAAAATGCATGCTATCCCAAATCCTGTTATTCTAGCAACTTTCTAAGTTTATAAGAGCATTATTTAAAATCTGTCCCTATTTTTGGGCCTTTGTCTCCCCATTATTTTAGGCTTTGTCCAGATTTCTTGTGCCAAGAAGTTGAAAAGTATGTTGCTGGCTGTCTCGTTTGTGGTATGTGAGAACCACATATTCTTTCACACATGCTGAAGCAAGGCATCAAGAAACTGATAGGGTATTCCAGAGGCAGATGCCTGCTACCCCACTGTATATCCCATAGGTAATGAACGATTCCTATATCTAGTGTATATAAAGCAACACACACCTTGATACCATAGGGATAGGTACTCTACTAGTCATACTGGGCTGCAGATGAGAGTGACACAACACATGTCCACAATTTTTTATGTGATATCCCTAGCTACATGGTATCAATACACAATGTTAGTGTGATAGAATTCAAGAAGTATTAAGCATAGTCAAATTACCTTTCGCCTCTAGAGGAGAAATTATACATCATCTGGCATGGCTGTGGAAGCAGCCTCTTGCAGATACACATTTACTAATGCTGCATGAACCCCTAGTGATTTCCTCAGTCAGAACATGAGCATTCAGACAGGTTCAAATATACAGCTGATGTAACTCCATTGCACAGCATTTATACATTTTTAAATCACACTGCCATCTTGTTTTCCTCATTAGCATACACAGAGATGCTCATTTGAATAGCATTGCTTATTACCATGTCATTATATGGCTATTAGCATATACTGCACCTGACCAGACTGCTTGGCCTGGCCACATCACAGAGCTTCTTTTTATGAATTACACACAACCTGTGCATGGCCACTTGACAAGCAAATTCACCTACCACAATGTGAGAAAGATCTCTTGAAACTGGTAGAATGATTTTAAGTACTTTGAGAACACAAATATGTGGGACTCGTTTTTCCAGATAATTTGTAGAAAAAGAAGGTGCAAATCAGAAAAACAAGTTTTGCTGTGTATTTTTTGATACTGCCTACTGGGGCAATCAATACAGTTAATTAATGAGAGCTATTAAGACAAAAAAAATAGCATGTTCAGGTACAATGCAGAGGTATACGGAATAAGGAATAATTTACATTTAAATGAAGTCTATAGTTTTA
Source organism: Protopterus annectens (assembly GCF_019279795.1). Taxonomy (NCBI): domain Eukaryota; kingdom Metazoa; phylum Chordata; order Ceratodontiformes; family Protopteridae; genus Protopterus; species Protopterus annectens. The sequence goes on along the minus strand of NC_056746.1, from coordinate 867,045,394 downwards.
TTTTTTTCCTTCTTTTTTGTGTAATGTCATTAAAAACAAACAAACCTTTTTTGTTCTATACCTAATGCAAGAATGAGATATGGACAAAGAAAAAACAATAATGACAAAAGAATTCTAGCAAATTGGTTCAGATTAGAGCAATTACAAAACCATGATTTATTAAAGACAGGGTTAGATAAAACCGAGCACTGGTGGAAAATTGTTACTTACTATGAGTCATTGAAAGAATAATTAGCAGACTAGTACAAATATACGGCTTGAAGTGCCTGAAGAATAAGAAAATCAACTGCTGCAGAAGATCTTACTTACCCATTTGAAAAATGCAGATCTGTTATAAAAAATAAATACATGAAATAATTTTTGGAACATAAATTTGAAGTTCAAAGCAACAATATTATAGAATCTAGATGTCATGGAAATCAAGTATCAATTCCATATTTATATGTGGGCAGACACTCTTAGAAAATCTACCACACATTCTCAGACTTTCACAGTCAGCCTCCTTCAAACTACATAATAAGTTTTGAGCCTTTGCTAGTTATCTAACCAGTAGCTTTGGCTGCCTTATACCAAAAAGCTGCAATGTACAGAGGTAGAAATAACCCCCATCTCTCTCTTTCTCTCTCTGTCTCTCTTTGTTTCAAACCCACACACAGTGACACCCACACCCACACCCACACACGCACACACACACACGCACACGTACACACACACACACACACACACACACACACACACACACACACACACACACAAAAACAGAACACACAGACAGGCAGACAAGCATGTACACATATGCAAATACAAACACACGCAGAAACATGTATGCACACACAGGCATGCTCATACACTTGAACACACGCTTGAAAGATGATATGACTTAATGTAATATTCTTTTTCTATTGACCTAAAACCAGACATCACACATTTTTTGATTGCTATACTTCTTTATTTAGCTATCTCTCATGTTACAACAATACTGACGTTTAACATTTTAAGAACATAACATTTTCAGACTTAGTTTGGCCTCCAATGAAACAGTCCCAGGCCTCTACAAACAACCTGGTCTTAACATTTAAGAAATACTGGTCTCCAAGGATAACATCAGTCCTATCAAAAACACCTTTTGTCTCTTTACCTTTTAAATAAACGTTCATTTAATCCACAGTTTCATATGAACCTGTTTCCTATCTTTGCTTCTCAATTATATCTATAAAGTCTCCTACTTCAAGAATACCAGCCCTGTGTTATGTAGAACTTTCTGTACCCAAAACCTCAGATACTCTTTTATTCCACATTATGCCCATCAGTTCTCCCATCACCAATATAAGGCAGTCTTGTTCTAATGTTTCATATGCCTTCTTTCCCATTTAATTTAGTGACACCAAAATTACCTTATGGAGAATCTAAAAGTTTTCTTGGAACTAGTTAAGAGTTGTAGAAAAAGGGATATGCCAAATCATTATCAATAGCTTCTATCATCATATTCCTGAAAAGTTTCCCTCATCTCTCCTTTGCTGATCTCCCATGTGTCATTGTACCCCTCACTTCCCTCCTCATACCACAATTTCATCCACTATAATGAAAACAGAACTGATGTAATTGGTCATCACATTTGCATAGTCTGTTATACGTTCTATACTTTACTGCATCTAGACATTCCCTGTTCCCTTTCTATAACAAAGCTATACCAGGAAATATTTCTTCATTTTAAAGGCATAACTGACATTCACTCAACTGTTTTTCTTCTTAATGCCCATCTGATGATTTTTCATTACATTCCATAATGCAATCAATAAGCCTTTCTTGAATGAGCTGTAGTTTTCATCTTAATATTTTGCAGCTTTACAGTTCATACTGCCTTCCTTACTTCCTCATAGAGTTGCAACAGACCTTTTTCCCTTCTTCATTTCTTCCAAAGCATGGTACATACCAGTCCACCTTCTTGAAGCTCTCTTTTAATGTTTCTCCACCTCTTTTCACTAAAGGGCCATGCCCTACTCAGGTCAGATTGTCAGTACTGGTGCAGTTGTTGTCATTGTTTAGTCATTTAGTTTAAGCTGACTCTTCATGACTTCAAGGTCTTTAACATGCTAGGCCTGTCTGTCAGGGACTGCTTCTTTAAGTTCATGCATCATATTACTTACTTCAGTAATGCTGTCTTCCTACTTTAGTCTCTGCCAGCTGTTCTCCTTTCGGCTTTTCCAGTATCAGTGTCTTTTCTAGTGCAGCCTGTCTTTGCATCATATGGCCAAAATATATTAGTCTTACTATCAGGCCTTCCACTGAATAGTCTGGATTAATTTCCTTATGTATTGAGTGGTTCAGTTGTCTTGTAGTCCGCGGATACTTGAAGGTTTTTCTCTAAGACAAGGGTTCAAAAACATCAGTATTACAAAGTATAGGTTTACTTATAGTCCAGCTCTCAAAGCCATATGTTACTACTGGGAAAACCACAGCTTTGACAATATGGAGCTTTGCTGACAATATGATATCTTTGCATTTTAAAATCATATCTAGAGTTGTCAAAGTTTTTTATTTTTTTATTTTGTGACTGCAATCACCATCTGCTGAGATCTTTGAGCCTTGGTAAATAAAATCTGTCACTGCCTCCATCTCATCCCCATCTATTTGATGGGGCAAGATGACAATTTTATTTACTTATTTAGATGCTGAGCATCAAACCAGCTTTTGCACTTTATAAGTTTATACCTAAATCTTCATGGATTGGCTCTTCAACTCTAACTCACTTTTAGCCATCAGAGTGCTATCAGTTGCATCATTCAGTTTGTTAATGTTTCTCGGCACCTGATTCATCTAACCCAGAATTCCACATGATATAATCAGTACATGTATTGGATACATATTGTGATGACAAACAGCCTTGTCTTACTCCTTTCCCAGTCTTGAACCAGTCAGGTACTTCATTTTTAGCTCTATCTGCTGGCTTCTTGGTCTGCATACAGATTCCTCAGGAGACAAATAAAGTATCTGCTATCCTTATTTCTATAACTACTTTCCAAAGTTTGTTCATAGTAGTTACTAGGCTATTGGCCCTAGAGCCTTACAATCCTAGCCAAAAAGGTACCCTGGCTTTTGCACCCAAGAAAAATATTTTCCTGTGCCCCTGTCAAGCAGAACCACAGAAGTGATCCCCGGGGTGAATTTCCTATGACCCACAGTCAAAGCCTTTAAAGTAGTCAATAAAGCAGAAGTAAATATTCCTCTGAAACTTTCTTGCTTTCTGAATCATCCAGCAGATGTTGGCAATTCAATCTCTGTACCTCTTCCTTTTCTAAAACCAGCTTATACATCTGTCAGTTTTTGGTCCATATACTGCTGAGGTCTAGTTTACGCGACCTTGAGCATGATCTTGCTAGCGTGTGAAACAAGTGCAATTGTTCAATAATGTGAACACCCTTTAGCATTGCTCTCTTGGAGACTGGAATATAAATTGACCTTTTCACTGTATTTTAAGTAATTCAGATGTAATTCCATCTCTTCATGCAGTCTTGTGCGTTCTAAGATCCATTTAACTTCATTATAGTTTGTTAGGATCTATATCAGAAAACATGCCATTGTATGTGTTGGTAAGATTAGGGTCATTCTTAAATAAAGTGATCCTTCCTACAGTCCATCTCCTGGTATACATGTTGCTATGTTGTGAATTCCCTTCAATCCTAAACTATGTAGTTTTGTAATAGTTACCTTTCTCCATGATTTGTGGACTTTCTCCTGACTGGTTAAGAAGCTATCTTTGTTATTCTGTTTTTTCACCTTTGTTGAGAACCTGCTACTTCTGTAGGAAAAGATAAGCACAAAGACCCTGAAGTGCTTTATCAGCTTATTTTTACTGTGATGTCAGTGCCTTCAAGTTTCTGTGTGGCATGCTGTAGTCCCCCTATCAAACAATCTTTTCAAAGTGACACAATTTATCAACTCCTCTACCAGAATCCTATCATCTAATTTTGTACGCCCTGAAGAACCACATGCATCTGCCTCCCAGTGATTCTGTTTTTTTCTCTGGCAGTTCTCACTCTTATATTCACAGTCCATCCTTCACTCCTCCTTCCTTCTGTAAGTTGTTAATCACCTTATTACTTATCATGCAACTTCTACCCCATCTTCTCTTCAACCTTTACCATAGTACCATCCTGTATCACCCCTTACAAGATTTTGCCCACATTTCTGTCATTCCTGCCACATCCAGCCCACCACCACCGCCGCCACACTGAGCATGTAGCCAAATAATCCCATTCTAAAGCTTCTTGCACTTTTCATCCCAACTATCCAAAAGCACATTAGTAGTACATTTGCAAGATAACATTACTCAGCTGTCGTATCCCTCCTTACTCCATTCTCTCTTTCTGCACCATTGATACTTTATATCAGATATTTAGTTTTAAATGAGGTGATCTCACTTCCTTTCCTTACCTTCCAGATCATGAACTTGTTACTTCTAGCTGATACTTGCCTGTAGTTGCATTAATCACATAATAGTAGCTACTTATGATTCTTAAAGTAAGAACTTCTATGCCACTTTACAAATATTTTGAAAAGTAATATGTCAGTAGCAAGCAACTGTGGTACTTCAGTTAAGGAAATACACTTTCTGATGGCAGATAAGGTCTGTTTTGCCTGCCTGGCCTTCCCATTTCTAATAAGACGGCTACCAAATCTACATAAGCAATAACATGCTTTATTTTTATTTGCGATATTTTTGACTGCACTGTGTTTTTTTTTTTCAAATAGACTGTTTCAGTAACCTGCTACTCTTTCTGTAAAATAATATTTTTGTTATCTTCTTTGAGTCACCATTTACATTCAGATCATGTCCTCGGTTCTTGTATCTTTTTTATTTAAAGATGGCAGCAATTGATGAATTCCCTTGAATTTCCTCAAGGTCACACATTGCACTGTTAGACAATCACATTATATGATTCCTGGTGCAAACTTTATACCATTTTGTTGCCTTTTTAAATTGCCTTTGCCTAATCTAGGGTCCTTGAAATGATCAATTATCAAGAAATACATGGAATATTGTAGATGGCAATGGAAAATGACATGGTGTTTTCTACATGGGATGCCACTTTCGTGTATCCCAGTATTCTGCCAGCCTTCCTTGGTCCTCTCTTACATTTTGTATTTACTTTTAATTCTTATCACAATTCTTAACATCCCTTTTCTCCTTTGTTAATTCTCCTCTTTCTCAGATGTATTATTTTGCATTTTGTGCAGTATATATCCTTTCTTTCACCTTCTAGGTTCCAGTAATCAGCATCAGTGCAATTCATTTATTTTTCCACCCTTGTAATGCTGCTTATATAGATCCAGTACAGTGCAGACTCAGGTACTGAGCTCATTGGTACATCACTTGTCACTGTTCTTTCATTTACGAGCACTCCATTTACAAAACTTTCTGTACCCCATTGCCTAGCTAATGCTTTACGTAACCTACCAATGTAAAACCTATCAATAGCTGCTTAATATGTTCCTAAATTTCTTACATAATATCATGTCAAATGTTTTTTTTTCCACAGAGAGTGACTGATTTCTATATACAGAGTGATTAGACTCCAACTGTGACTTAGATGATCGAGGAACAGTGTGTCATCTTGGTGCTGGAGAAACCAGCTGTGGAGAGTGGACATATATAGCTTGCACAGAAGTAGCCTGTCATACAGAATTAATGGCAACCTGTGGCGGCAGGTGTTTATGAATTCAGTAGTATGGCTTTAGAAATAGGTATGCACTAAGATGTGTATGAACAGTGACTGCTCTCCGACCCAGGGATAGAAGCACACATTAGTCATGGGATGTAGCTCTGTGGAGTTTCCATGTATCAGATTGCTCTGCAGGACCAGATAGGGTTGCATAAAATCAATCACCAATTATAGCACGTTGTATGACTGCTAATCTCATCGAAGTCTCTTTCCCCTTGGAACTTGTCACCACAGAGAATAAACATCTATAGGCAACCCTCATGGAGAGTGGTGAGTTCTTTCCACAGACTGGTGAGTGTAGTAGATAGTCAATATGAGATGAATGAACAACTATCTAGTAGGAGGAGTTTCACCATAATAAGGAATCAGGGTGGGGGACATTCAAAAACATGTATATCTTCATGATGCAGTCAACCATCAGTATTACAGTTATCTGGCAAAACCTACCTCTTTTAAATGCATCTTGCCTTAGGTCCTGAGGTCTTAGTCTCACTTGTATGAAGAGAAATAACATCTGCCTTATTGCCATCTTAAGAAACCTTATCTTTTACCTATGATTTATTTAAAAAATGATTAACAATATCATCAGTTCTAACTGCATTTATCTAATATTTCAAAGGTGATACCCATAAGGCCCTGGTGCATTGTGTATTTTTTGTCTTCTGTTTTTTTATTACCTTTTTATTTCTCAATGGGACTGGATCTGTCTGTTATATCCAGGGTTTATTTTCTTCTCACTACCTGTGGTAAATCCTGCTTCTCTTCCTTTGAGAGTAGTAAGTAAAAGTATCCACAGTGCAGGTAGGCTGCTTCTATCTTCTGTTCTGTCAATCCCTAGCCTTTTCTAAGTTTTATTATCCCTTTCTTTGTCTTCTTTCATTCGTTTTTTGATTTGTGCTTTTGTTTAAAGACATGTTAGTTCTGTAACCCCACGTTTGATGTCTCCATTGCTCATTGCTTGTCCAGATTGCCATCAAGCCCTTATGCCCATAGTTTTTTGAAGCAGTACTGTCCTTTGCCAGAATATGCCCTCCTGAACTCCATAACCATCACCACTAAAAAGGCTTGACTTTTTATGTAAGTTGATTGTGAACCACACTGTTTTGAATGGACAGTCTGTTCACAAATAGCTGCACAATTCGAAAACTCTAAACCTATTTTCCCTTATCATTACAAATGTATAAATAAATTTAAAGAATATAAATATAAAAGTGCAAACTGCTGCCCAAAGGTCCAGACCCAGAGAACAGAATATAGTCAAATAAAGACAGCAAGGAAGGACCACCAGGGCTCTAAAATCCAGTTTTATTTCACAAACAAATAAGACAACAGGAGAAGTGCTTTGACATGAATAAATCATGCTTCATCAGATCTCAAGGAAAAGGACAAACAGCGCAGATTAAATAACAGCATATCCTGCCCATTAATAAAATAACAAGCATCGATTAATAAATTAAAATCAAAATCAATTAAAACTATAAAAAACTTTAAAGTGCAAGGCAACAAAGACCATCAGCTTAATAGTTAGTTTACTTATTATTTATTTAAAGGGCCGTGCCTCTAGTACAGGTTTTATACTAACATAATTATTTAGCCCAGGATGAATATGGGCACGTAGTCTGAATATCCATTTTAACTCCACAGACTCAAGATGGTTATTCAAATTACCCCCTGTTGCATTCTTATTGACAAGCTACAGACCTATAAAATTGAAGCTATGCATGTTGTGTACAGCAAAATGCTTTGCCAAAGCATTCTGCAAATTCAGGTTCTTCATATCATAAAGATGATTGTATATCCTATCCTTTAACCTCCTAGAGGTCTTGCCAATGTAGAAGCAATCACAGCAATTACAGCTGGCAAGATATACTAAATTACAGCTATTGCATGTGGCACTAAACCCAGGAGAGAATTTAAAATCCAAAACAGGGTGACTGAAAAACTGTGTCATAGATATCACACTACACATATTGCAATGTCTTAGGGGAAGGTACCAGATCTTAAACCCCTTACACTTGTAACATCTCCAGCACATTTAATTTTGTCTTTATACAAGAGTCATTTTAGATTCAAACTATTTCTATAAACAAAGCACGGTGTCTCTCCAAATATATTAGCTGTAGTGGGATCTATAGCGAGTACATGCCAATTACGCCTGACAATTTCCATAACAGAATTATCATTGGCATAAGTCATTGTAAAACAAAGTCTATTACCCTTATAATGTTTACCAGTACCACCCCCTGATAGTTTACAATCACCAAAAACTTCATTCTTAGGTCTATCTAATATAGACCTGCTATAGCCCCTGTCCACAAGCAGATGATCTAAGTCCAGCTGGATATTCAGATAATTGGGATCCTTACATATCCTTTTTATTCTACAGTATTGCTCTTTAACTATATTGGGAAATATAAATCTGGGGTGCATACTACTGAACCCCAATCGACTGTTTTTCCAACAAGGTTTTCGATATAAACCTATAGTTACTATACCAGAATCATCTTTACAACAAGTGACATCCAAAAATCCACACTAGACATAGAAGATGTCATCGTAAATTTCAAAAAGTCAGTCATGGCTTCCAGATAGTCAATAAAGTCACATAAGTCAGAGTGTCTCCCATCCGAGAATAAAAGAATATAATCCGCAAACTGCCTATATAGTCGGACATGTGGATAATAAACACAATTAAACAAAAACGCCTTCTCGCAATAGTGTACAACCAAGTTGGCATAGGAATTCATGCATGGGGTGCCCATAGCGACACCCCATTGCTGCAAATAAAGTTGACCATCAAACATAAAGACATTATTGGAAAGAACCATATCCAACAACGTACACAGTAATATTACATTATTATTTCCCATTGTATCTATGCCATTCAAAATCTCCCTAATAGCTTCCAGGCCATACTCATTTGGTATGGAGGCAAATAGATTTTTTTACATCGTGTTACCAATATACATCCAGGGGGCAGAGGTTCTCTAGTATATAGATCTATATCATCTAACAACTGAATAGTATCTTTCAGGATAGTGGATATTCCCTTCACTATCGGTCCCAACTTTTTCTCTATGAAAACAGACATGGTTTTAGTCACCCATCCACCACCTGCAACAATAGGCCTCATAGAAGGTGAACATAGGGATTTATGTACTTTCAGTTGGCCCTTTATGTGGGGAATCAATGGATGTTTCACACACAAATAACAATATAACTCATAGTCAATTTTTCTGCACATTAACAAGTCATAAAGATTATCTTGAACCTGTCTAACAATATTCGTAAAACGAACAGCATCAATAGCAACATAAGTTTCCGCATCTTGTAACAACTCATGCATAGCATTAACATAATAAACATAATTCATAAGAACAATCCCCCCGCATTTATCCGCTGGTATAACAGTCACATCGGCATTGTTTTGTAAAGACCACAAAGCCTCCCTTTGACCAGCATTCAGATGAAAATAGGAACATTTACGCACATTTTTATTATAAAATTGCTTATAAATATCCCTCTCACAAGTTTTAACAAAACAATCAACATGCACTGGTAGAATGAAGTTATACAGGCTCTTACATTTCAGTGAATAACCAGGTCCAATATGTTCAGCAGTATTCTTCATATACATCAATTTCAGTGCAACACTATGCCCAAACACCCTCAAGTCAGTAAGCAAAACAGTCACATCTGTGCCTGTCAAAGGGATGAAAGATAACCCTTTGTCCAGTAAAGAAGACTCAGCTGAGGTTAAGGCATAGCCAGATAAATTAAATACTAAACTATCTGTCTCTTGGTTCGTCGATTCATGTTGCTGCCTTCCCCCCGAATACTTCATTTTGTGATGACCCCGGCTGCTTGTTGTGTGTGCCTTCACTGGCAACAGTAAAAAATGTTCCTTATTTAGCAATGATAACACTTTGGGTCTAGCACCAGAGCCAGGAACAGAGTTATGTAAGGCTTGCTGATTAGGTGGAGGCCTCTGACCCTGTGTTGAAGCAGGTGAAGGTTCCAAATGCTCTAGCAAAATGTTGTTGTTAATAACAGTTACTGGCTCATCCAAATAAGTTGTAGAGGCCAACATCAGCTGAGAAGCAGAAAAGTTATGCAACACATTATTCCCAACAGAGTGAGGAGCCAAACTTACAATATGGGAAGTGTCCGCAACAACATTGGTGGTATTATTATTCCTCAGCCATACAAAGGCATTGCCAAGACTAAAGTCTTTAAAATCACATTGTAAGTTATGCTATTTGGTCTGCTGTAATCTGTTACTATATAACAAAGCATTCATATAGGTGTTTGCTAACATATCCATGTAGATATAGATAGATGGATGTAGACTTTACTTTTAAAGTGGCACTATGTATCACTGCTCCTCCTATGGAAGACTATTTCCCCTTGGAACTTGTCACCACAGAGTATAAACATCTCTAGGCAACCCTCATGGAGAGTGGTGAGTTCTTCCCACAGAGTGCTGAGTGTAGTAGATAGTCAATATGGGATGAATGAACAACTATCTAGTAGGAGGAGTTTCACCATAATAAGGAATTGGGGTGGGAGATATTCAGAAACATGTATATCCTCATGATGCAGTCAACCATCAGTATTACAGTTATCTGGCAAAACCTACCTCTTTTAAATGCATCTTGCCTTAGGTCCTGAGGTCTTATTCTCACTTTTATGAAGAGAAATAACATCTGCCTTGTTGCCATTCTAAGAAACCTTATATTTTACCTATGATTTTTTTAAAAATTGATTAACAATATCATCAGTTCTAACCTCATTTATCCAATATTTCAAAGGTGATACCCATATGGCCCTGGTGCATTGTGTATTTTTTGTCTTCTGTTTTTTTATTACCTTTTTATTTCTCAATGGGACTGGATCTGTCTGTTATATCCAGGGTTTATTTTCTTCTCACTACCTGTGGTAAATCCTGCTTCTCTTCCTTTAAGAGTAATAAGTAAAAGTATCCACAGTGCAGGTAGGCTGCTTCTATCTTCTGTTCTGTCAATCCCTAGCCTTTTCTAAGTTTTATTATCCCTTTCTTTGTCTTCTTTCATCCATTTTTTGATTTGTGCTTTTGTTTAAAGACATGTTAGTTCTATAACCCCAGGTTTGATGTCTCCATTGCTCATTGCTTGTCCAGATTGCCATCAAGCCCTTATGCCCATAGTTTTTTGAAGCAGTACTATCCTTTGCCAGAATATGCCCTCCTGAACTCCATAACCATCACCACTAAAAGGCTTGACTTTTTATGTAAGTTGATTGTGAACCACACTGTCTTGAATGGACAGTCTGTTCCCAAATAGCTGCACAATTCGACAACTCTGAACCTCTTTTCCCTTATCATTACAAATGTATAAATAAATTCTAAGACAAGACAAGATAAAGAAATTACTTGATGCTTATAAGAGGTTTCATTCTACTTACCTTAAGAGCACACTTAACTTACCTTAAGAGCACACTTACCTTAAGAGCACACTTACCTTAAGAGCACACTTAACTTACCTTAAGAGCTCACTTAAGGTAACAAGTAAAGAGCTTAAGAGAACCGTTTGGAAGGTCAAAGCTACTTATGAATTAAAAAGCCACTAAAAACTAAAGAACTATAAATTTTTCTTTGACTATGTCAGGAATTTAAGAATTAACACCCAACAATGTTTGATGCTAATCCACAATAACACTGCCCACTCTGACCCAAAAGAAATAGCTAATACCCTAGCTGATAAATTTAGTGCAAATTTTACTCTGCCTGCAGTTATAGCTATTCCACAAATTCCACAGCAACACCCCCCCTTTAATTGCTACAGAACAAGTCCTGTCAGCTCTTTCAAAAGCTAAGAGAAACTCATCCATGGCCCAGATAACATACTAGATTTCCTAATATCAGTACCCAATATGGCCTATCTCCACCCTTATGTAGCCTTTATAATCAAGGCATCTCTACTGATTATAATCCTGAAACCTAGAAAATGACCATTGCAATGCCATTAAACAAGAGTGGTCCAACCACAGACCCTGGTAATTGCAGACCCATTACTCTCAGTAGCCTCATATGTAAAATTATGGAATGTATTATCTCACACCTCATTAATCTGGACATTGCAAATCGGTTAGCCCTGTTCCCTCATCAATTTGGCTTTGCCAAATGAAGGTCCTGTCCTTTTAACCAAATTGATTTCTTTGAAAAAGTCATGAAATGGATATCAGCCACACAGTACATACAGCATATTTGACCTTGATCAAGGCATTTGACACTGTTCCCTATACAAGTATTAGTGGCAACATTATACATCTGAATATAAATCCTAATGCCATGTGGTGCATAGCTAACTAGTTGTTTGACAGAACCAATTTGGGCAGCACTGGAGGTTCCACTTCTGATAGCAAAAGAGTTGTCAGTGATGTACTAAGCATTCTTTTTGATAATTTCTTATCTTCTGACCATCATGTCTCTGCAGTAGTTTAGAAACCCTTCTGGGCTCATCTACTTTCCAAAAACATCTCTTCTAGATCCAAAGAAGTCTTAATTCCCATTTACTCATATATCTTCAGTTATTGAAGGTAATGCCCCTTCTGGCATGTGTTTACCTAAACATATCACTCAATGTGAGAGACCTCAGAGGTTCCTAACTGGAATGATCAGTAGCTTCAACAATTTTATTCATCAGGATAGACTGGTAGCCTTCTCTATGTTTTCAGTTGTTTAGAGACTCCTTCATGGGGATCTGTGCCTAGTGAGCAATTAAAGATCTGAGCCTTTTGGCCTTCAGTTAATTCACAGAATAAATGATTTTTCAAATAACTCATTGAATGGATTTATCTTTAATCAACAGATAAACAAGACACAGTGATGCCATAGATTCTTATCCCAAAATATCCTCCACCTCTGGAACAAGGTTTATGCACATGTAAAGCAGAGTAGCACCCTTGACATCCTCAAGGTAAACTTAGATAATTGAATGGGTGGCCTCACATTCTTCCTTGGTCTATGTAATAATGAATGGGTGGCCTGACATTCCTCCTTGGTCTATGTAATAATGAATGGGTGGCCTGACATTCCTCCTTGGTCTATGTAATAATGAATGGGTGGCCTGACATTCCTCCTTGGTCTATATATTATTGCCCCACTTGATGCTGGAGGGAACTTCTGAATATAGGCTATTGGATAGGTTTTAAATGGTCTGTTGACTGATTGGCTAATAATTCTGTATGAACCTATGAACCAGTTTTACTTTGCAATATTCTTTAGTATGTGTAATATCTGAGGCCTGGCCTATAGTGAGTATCAAAAATGGTAGTGATATTCTAAGTAGTCACAGTTAGGCAATTGTGATTTTGCATGCTAAAGCCTCCCATCAGCAATATTAACATTCTTTGCGAGCTTTCTCATGTTTTTTTACCTGTAAGTGTGAAAGTATTTTGTATATGGGTTTACCATCAAAATGTCGCATGTCAGTTACACGACCTGGAAAGGTGAAAGGCAAGGTTCCGAGTTGTCGTAATATTGATTTTCAAAATGATGAATCCACAAAAGTGAATGCTAGTGTGCATTTGCTCTTTTGGATTTGTTATTTTGACTGGAGATCACGCTATAGTGAGGATCGGGAAATTTATCCTTCCCTTCACTGTAGTGCAATCTTGAAGTTTGTATATATAAGTAGCAGGGGGTGTGGGAGATGCAGTGGGGCTTGCCTTCCTGCAAAGCATTCATAGCACATAATCGGAAGTGTAGGTATTTTTGGTAAAGTCGACATTCCTGAGTTGTCGACTTTCCTTAATTTCTACTTTCGGTAATGTGAACGATTGGTAATGTGTTTTACGACATTTCGGGTCACATATATGCACACTCACAATTGTCAGTTGCAAGATTTTGATAGTAAACCCTGTATATGACTAATATGTGGAATGATCTGCCATTTTCTGCATCCAACATGCCACATGATGATTCCTCCCGTCTTAGCTTATCCATTTTTTAGTGTTTCAATACACTGTTTTATGTAGATGACCAACATCTCCCATTTCAACATCCTGTCCTGCCTATAAATTATGCTTCTGTTATGTTTATATCCCACTAATAATTCTCTGTGTACCATGTTTCAGTTACTGTCACAATAGAAACATATAGAAAAATATACTTCTTCATTCAAAGTCATTGGCTATGGCATCTATTTTTATATTAGCTGTGAACACCTGTACTCAATGAGTACAATTGTCTGTTTGTATTAATTCACTGAAGATTGTTTTTTTTTTTCAAATTTTTGTCCCCACTGTCTGCTGACCATCAGAGCTTCTCTCAATCAATCATTCCATTCATTCTGTACAGGGTAAGAGCCCACTAAGGGATGTTTTCAATCCGGAAGCTATAAGGGGTTGTTCAACATTTTTTTCTGTTTTCTTCCTGGCCCTACCGTGCATGCTCTTAGTGATGAATCTGACAGAGGGCATGCAATGAGCTGACTGAGGAAAATGTCCTCACTTCCACAAGGGCCTTTGCCTCGTAGCAGCCTTACTCCTCCCCTCACAACACAAGCAGTGGTCTCTCTAGTCTCAACCATGGAGATTGCACTACCCTCTATGCCTCTGAGTGCATGCAAACAGTGTCATCCCCCAAGACAAGGCTAGCAGGCCATGCCACTTCAAACCTCTACCCTTCAAGTCTTAACTCCTTCAGTCCCATGGCCACCAATTTAATCCTAGTTTCCAGGGCTACAGTAAGGGTTCCATCCCACTGTGCCATGGATACAGGATAAACATGTGTTATTTTTATCTTTCCCAGTTACCAGTAATTTTCTAATCTTAACCCCACAATTGCCACAGTGGTATTTTAAGCAGAGAGGTCAGAGTGGCATGGCATTTTGCTGTGCTTTCCTCTGGCTTCATTACATGCTTGCTAATGTGAAACTTAAACCTGACACTTTTAACATTGTTTTGTTTATCTCAGAAAGACAGAGATCATCATGCTACAAATGGCTGCATATTTCCAAGTAGATAGTCAGTCCCTTGTGAAGCCAAAGCCCTGAGTTTTGTACCAGTTCAGCAACCATTTATCGAATGCAGATGGGCCAGCAGTTGAACTCTGTGCAGGTTGGATCACAGACAGTGACTCTGAATGAGCAATGATGGTTGTGCGGACAGGTGACCTGTCTCTCACAGGTTGCAATATGGCAAACACAGTCAGGTAGTGCAGTATTCTGTTGATAGTATGACACTGCTGCACTACTGTAGAGGCCAGAATTTCCACCAACCATGCCACGGCAAGCAGAAGCAGCCAATGCAGCCATAATCTCACCATCTCTGTGCACTTGTCCTTTATGGATGGCATATAGCTGGTGTGATACACAATCTGTGGCATGGGGCTAGTGCACAGATGTCTGAACAATGACGTTGCTGTGACCATTAATTTGCCTGCAGCAGGAGGTGGACACCCTCTGACACCTGGCCATGCACAGCATCAGCTCACCTGCATCCATTGTGATGCTCTGTTCCTGGTTGTTGTGTGGAACTGCCAGCAGCAGTGCTCTCAACTGTGTTGTACTGGTCAACAGCATCATATTTGGCATCGACTGTGTCAACATCCCATGAATGGCTAGACAAGTGGACCTCCACATCTGAGGCTACATCTGCTGTAACATCACTGTCAACCTCATGGACAGACTCTCCAAACAATTCAAAGACCTCCTTGCCAGGGGCCATACTACCATGTGGAGACACATCTTGAACAACATCATGATTGCTGGATGGGCTGCTGAATGATACAGATAGTTGATATGCTACAAGATACAAAGACAAACCAAGAAGAAACTTTGTGGTGTGGAGGGTGTGAAGTTCACTCCTTGAAATATGTTATGCACCTAGTTCACTAATAAAAATCAAACTGTAAAATATGCACTACAAAATAAGAAAATAGAAAATAGTAGGTAGTCCACAGTTGAGTTAAAAATGTAATGTCCTTTATTGAAACACACAAACAAGTGATCCTAGTTGAGTATAAAGAATTAAAGACATTATTTATATATAATTGGGTTATTTGGAGCAAGGGACTTGTTATAGAGGGTGGCTCTGTTAAGAGCAATAAAAGTATTAACTTGTTTCTTAAACTGAGACTGTGCTACCTTAGAACTGAAACTAAAAAGTAAGCGACAAATTAAAATATATAATATAAGAACAGCTTATTAAGGCTAACTTACTAATCCACACTTTACTAATTAAAAAACTGACTCACTAACAAAATGACTAATTAACTAACAAAAAGATCTACCACTAGACATCTATCAAAATAAATATTAAAACTTATAAACTGAAACACTGCTAGCAAAGATCACCTTCATACCAAAATAAATACTTCTTCAGGTTTGTGTGTAAAAAACATATACCCCCGGATTCATGAAGCTCGGCGCAAGTCCGGCGTAAGGCTTGCACCGGCCGTGCAGCGTAGATGTGGAGTAGACGCGCCATATGCATATTAATGAAGGCGCGCAGCTGCCAAAGCCATGTGCATAGGAAACGTGCGCGAGTGCAAGGGCGTTTCGAAGTTGCACAGGGAGGCATGTCAATGTCGGCTTTTGAGGAGCAACCTAAACTGCTGAATATTATATTCCACCAGCAATAGTAATTGTACCTATCAGTGTCCATGGAGACTGAAACGTATGCAAAGCAGAGTCCCTGCGAACAGAAAATGAAGAGTCAAACACAAATGCACGGTAGGGAATAACGGGTCCCTACCCATGAACAAATGACAGGAAAACCGTGTGCCTGTAGTCCAACATAGTGTTGATAGCTATACCATGTGGAAGTGAAACGTATCAGATGTTAGCTCGCTGCCAGTAGGTACGTCCAGTCCAACGGAGAGGGTCACCAGCTGACCCATAATTTGAAGGAGGGAACATAACTGTGCAGATGTGTCCATAACAAAATACATGAGGAGAAATGTAGATATAGGTAGTGACCGTATGTCTGAATCATATCCCACAAGCCATGTCAGACCTGTACACCTCCACGGTCGCTTCTTCTTGTATTAGGATAGCCCCCCCAAGCTAAAAGTACACCGCGTGGCACCCAACTATCGCTGCCGACCTGAGAAGACCCTCTCCTAGTGCGAATGCACAAACAAGCTTAAAGCATCTGATTTTAAAACAAATAGTTTAAAAAGTTACTTAAGCCCCCCCAAGCTAAAAGTACACCGCGTGGCACCCAACTATCGCTGCCGACCTGAGAAGACCCTCTCCTAGTGCGAATGCACAAACAAGCTTAAAGCATCTGATTTTAAAACAAATAGTTTAAAAAGTTACTTAAGGTAAAGAACTATCCTCCCTAAAAGTGTTTTCTACTGCAGGAATTAGGCAGCAACAACTCTAAAAGAAAACGGACTATATATTAAAACACATTTCAGCAACCTGCTGTTAAACGAGGTTACCTTTAAGACCCAAGGAAATCCCTGTGGTGTAAACCCTGACGTCAACGAGGTTTCATTACACCCTTGTGGTTTTTCCGCCTCTACCTCTGCTTAAGGGAAAAGTACTAGGTCAGACCTGTACACCTCGATGGTCGCTTCTTCTTGTATTAAGGTATGTTGTAAGCTAATTCCTACCTTGCTGCATCTCCTATTTAAATGGAGAAAACACTTGTCTGTGCCTGCATCCTACATTGTACTAATTCAGAGAGTTCGCTCGTAGAGCGCACTCACCCTGTCTTAAAACTTTGCTGTAACTGTGATTTAAACTGTACAAATGCTAGATTGAGCATATTATTCTGCTTAGTTAACTGCTTAATGCGAGCGTGTTGTTAGTAGAGCACGCTCATCCTAAGTCGTACTCTGCTGCATTAAAACTTTGCTGTAACTGTGATTTAAACTGTACAAATGCTAGATTGAGCATATTATTCTGCTTAGTTAACTGCTTAATGCGAGCGTGTTGTTAGTAGAGCATGCTCATCCTAAGTAGAACTCTGCTGCATCTCTGTTGTAAGCTATGACTATATCTGAGTGTCCTTATCTTTTATGTTGAAATAACAGATACACTACTCACAGTGCGTGTTTGGCTTGGAGAGCACGCTCTCCCTGATAGACTGTATGCCTTGTAGCGTAATTTTCTACTCGTGCTTATTTTTTAATGTTGAAACAGCAGTAACACAGCTTAAAGTGCATGCCTTGCCCTGATAGTCTGAATGCCTTGTGGCTTATTTTCTACTCGTACTTATCTTTTACATTGAAATAACAGAAACACTGCTTAAAGTGCGTGTTTTGCTCATAGAGCACACTCTGTAGGCCTAGTGGCGCAGTTTCAGCGTCGCTCTAGTATTCTAGTTCTGTATAGTCTAACCAACAGTAATTTAGTGCTTATGAACAAATTTAGCTGTGGAATTGTGCAGAAGAATTATACCATCTGTTTGAACTGTTTAACTCAATGACTATGGTAATGCTTTTTTAT
The DNA here is from genome assembly GCF_019279795.1 of Protopterus annectens. Taxonomy (NCBI): domain Eukaryota; kingdom Metazoa; phylum Chordata; order Ceratodontiformes; family Protopteridae; genus Protopterus; species Protopterus annectens. Next base: position 867,027,231 of record NC_056746.1, on the reverse strand, counting down.
GTCTCTTACTAAACTAAGGTTACCTTAAACTAAAGACAATATCTCTCTTCCTTTATTCTTACCTTAGATAGCCCCCCCAAGCTAAAAGTACACCGCGTGGCACCCAACTATCGCTGCCGACCTGAGAAGACCCTCTCCTAGTGCGAATGCACAAACAAGCTTAAAGCATCTGATTTTAAAACAAATAGTTTAAAAAGTTACTTAAGGTTCATAGGTTCATAGGTTCATAGGTTCATACTAGGCTATCTGCCCAAGGGCATTTATAAGCCTAGCCCATAGTTATTTGGCTTTCACCACCCCTTTAGTTTGAATAAAACTATGCCTATTATTTTGCTGTGCCTCTGTCAAGCAGTGACACTGAAGTAATCCCTGGGGTATATCTGCGATCCTCCATCCATTGGTCAAGATTCCTCTTGAACAAGGCCAGCGAGGTGCTCTGCCTCACATGTACCGGGATTTTGTTCCACAGCATAGGAGTCTCTGGGTGATGAATCTGTCCCTCCAGCATGTTCTATTAATAACCGTGTCAAGGTTTAAGTCTCCGCCCTTGTGGTTCTGAGGGATCTAGATTTTTGAGGTGAAGCATATTCATCAAATCAGGGTTTGACATGGCCTTATATGTCAGGCACAGGTCACCTCTGAGCAAGCGGTATGAGACTGAATAGAGCTGGAGTTCTTTCAGTCGGGCAGCATAAGACATATTTTTGAGACCCTTTATCCTTTTGGTGAGGAAGCTTTGGGGCCTTTCCAGCTGCTGCAGGTGTCTGGTCAGATACATTCCGAATGGGGCATTGTACTCAATCATAGGTCTAATGAGTGATGAGTACAGGGGGGCGATGACCTCCCTTGATCTAGATGTGAATCCCTTCATGATCAGGTGGGCAATGTAGAAGGTTTTCCTAACTACTTTAGCAACATGAGTGTCAAAGCAAAGGCTACTGTCAACCTGGGTCCCCAGATCCCTGATGACTTCTTCTGTGCTCAGTGGATTGCCACCTATATGGTAGCTAGGGGTAAGAAGCTAGGGGTAACCTTGTTTTTCCCAAAGGGTATGACTATGCATTTCTTGGCATTTAACTTTAGGCCATGGCTCTGGCACCAGTTATCCGTTTCTGTGAGGCCCTTCTGAAGGATATCTGTGTCAGATGTGTTTTCGACTATGGCGCCCAGTTTGCAGTCATCTGCAAACTTTGTCAGCCATAACCCTCCTGTGTTTGCTTGTACTTCAGAAAAGTAGATGCCAAACAAGAGTGGACCCAGGACTGAGCCCTGTGGGACACCACTTGTGACAGGCTTTGAGTCTGACATGGCTCCAGCAACTCTGACCCTGTGGGTTCTGTCACTTAGCCAGTTTGCAACCCATCTTGTGATGTATGGGTTTACATTCAAGCTGATGAGTTTTTTGATGATACCTGAGTGGGGTATTGTGTCAAAGGCCTTTGCCAGGTCAAGGTAGGCTGTATGGACTGCCTTTCCTCATCAATGGCCTTGGTGACTGTCTCGAAAAGTCAACCAAGTTTAAAAGGCATGATCTGCCTTTGACAAAGCCAAACTGGGTTGGATCCAAAGTCTGCAAGTTCCCTATGTCTTTATTTATGAGTTCCATTATGATCCTCTCCATGGCTTTGCAGATAAGGCTTGTCAAGCTAATGGGACGGTAATTTCCAGGGTCGGTGGAGGCACCGCCCTTGTGAAGTGGGACCACAGTCGCCGTGCACCACTCCTTGGGTACGTATCCTGAGGTGAGGCTAAGATTAAACAGCTGTCCTAACTGTGGGTTTAATTCCTCATTGAGTTCATGGAGCACACAGCCGGGGACACCATCCGGTCCCATGGATGCTGTGTAAAGAACTATCCTCCCTAAAAGTGTTTTCTACTGCAGGAATTAGGCAGCAACAACTCTAAAAGAAAACAGACTATATATTAAAACACATATCAGCAACCTGCTGTTAAACGAGGTTACCTTTAAGACCCAAGGAAATCCCTGTGGTGTAAACCCTGACGTCAACGAGGTTTCATTACACCCTTGTGGTTTTTCCGCCTCTACCTCTGCTTAAGGAAAAAGTACTAGGTCAGACCTGTACACCTCCACGGTCGCTTCTTCTTGTATTAGGGTATGTTGTAAGCTAATTCCTACCTTAATGCATCTCCTATTTAAACGGAGAAAACACTTGTCTGTGCCTGCATCCTACATTGTACTAATTCAGAGAGTTCGCTCGTAGAGCGCGCTCACCCTGTCTTAAAACTTTGCTGTAACTGTGATTTAAACTGTACAAATGCTAGATTGAGCATATTATTCTGCTTAGTTAACTGCTTAATGCGAGCGTGTTGTTAGTAGAGCACGCTCATCCTAAGTCGTACTCTGCTGCATTAAAACTTTGCTGTAACTGTGATTTAAACTGTACAAATGCTAGATTGAGCATATTATTCTGCTTAGTTAACTGCTTAACGCGAGCGTGTTGTTAGTAGAGCACGCTCATCCTAAGTAGAACTCTGCTGCATCTCTGTTGTAAGCTATGACTATATCTGAGTGTCCTTATCTTTTATGTTGAAATAACAGATACACTACTCACAGTGCGTGTTTGGCTTGGAGAGCACGCTCTCCCTGATAGACTGTATGCCTTGTAGCGTAATTTTCTACTCGTGCTTATTTTTTAATGTTGAAACAGCAGTAACACAGCTTAAAGTGCGTGCCTTGCCCTGATAGTCTGAATGCCTTGTGGCTTATTTTCTACTTGTACTTATCTTTTACATTGAAATAACAGAAACACTGCTTAAAGTGCATGTTTTGCTCATAGAGCACACTCTGTAGGCCTAGTGGCGCAGTTTCAGCGTCGCTCTAGTATTCTAGTTCTGTATAGTCTAACCAACAGTAATTTAGTGCTTATGAACAAATTTAGCTGTGGAATTGTGCAGAAGAATTATACCATCTGTTTGAACTGTTTAACTCAATGACTATGGTAATGCTTTTTTATGTCTCTTACTAAACTAAGGTTACCTTAAACTAAAGACAATATCTCTCTTCCTTTATTCTTACCTTAGATAGCCCCCCCAAGCTAAAAGTACACCGCGTGGCACCCAACTATCGCTGCTGACCTGAGAAGACCCTCTCCTAGTGCGAATGCACAAACAAGCTTAAAGCATCTGATTTTAAAACAAATAGTTTAAAAAGTTACTTAAGGTAAAGAACTATCCTCCCTAAAAGTGTTTTCTACTGCAGGAATTAGGCAGCAACAACTCTAAAAGAAAACGGACTATATATTAAAACACATTTCAGCAACCTGCTGTTAAACGAGGTTACCTTTAAGACCCAAGGAAATCCCTGTGGTGTAAACCCTGACGTCAACGAGGTTTCATTACACCCTTGTGGTTTTTCCGCCTCTACCTCTGCTTAAGGGAAAAGTACTAGGTCAGACCTGTACACCTCCACGGTCGCTTCTTCTTGTATTAGGGTATGTTGTAAGCTAATTCCTACCTTGCTGCATCTCCTATTTAAACGGAGAAAACACTTGTCTGTGCCTGCATCCTACATTGTACTAATTCAGAGAGTTCGCTCGTAGAGCGCGCTCACCCTGTCTTAAAACTTTGCTGTAACTGTGATTTAAACTGTACAAATGCTAGATTGAGCATATTATTCTGCTTAGTTAACTGCTTAATGCGAGCGTGTTGTTAGTAGAGCACGCTCATCCTAAGTCGTACTCTGCTACATTAAAACTTTGCTGTAACTGTCATTTAAACTGTACAAATGCTAGATTGAGCATATTATTCTGCTTAGTTAACTGCTTAACGCGAGCGTGTTGTTAGTAGAGCACGCTCATCCTAAGTAGAACTCTGCTGCATCTCTGTTGTAAGCTATGACTATATCTGAGTGTCCTTATCTTTTATGTTGAAATAACAGATACACTACTCAAAGTGCGTGTTTGGCTTGGAGAGCACGCTCTCCCTGATAGACTGTATGCCTTGTAGCGTAATTTTCTACTCGTGCTTATTTTTTAATGTTGAAACAGCAGTAACACAGCTTAAAGTGCGTGCCTTGCCCTGATAGTCTGAATGCCTTGTGGCTTATTTTCTACTCGTACTTATCTTTTACATTGAAATAACAGAAACACTGCTTAAAGTGCGTGTTTTGCTCATAGAGCACACTCTGTAGGCCTAGTGGCGCAGTTTCAGCGTCACTCTAGTATTCTAGTTCTGTATAGTCTAACCAACAGTAATTTAGTGCTTATGAACAAATTTAGCTGTGGAATTGTGCAGAAGAATTATACCATCTGTTTGAACTGTTTAACTCAATGACTATGGTAATGCTTTTTTATGTCTCTTACTAAACTAAGGTTACCTTAAACTAAAGACAATATCTCTCTTCCTTTATTCTTACCTTAGATAGCCCCCCCAAGCTAAAAGTACACCGCGTGGCACCCAACTATCGCTGCCGACCTGAGAAGACCCTCTCTTAGTGTGAATGCACAAACAAGCTTAAAGCATCTGATTTTAAAACAAATAGTTTAAAAAGTTACTTAAGGTAAAGAACTATCCTCCCTAAAAGTGTTTTCTACTGCAGGAATTAGGCAGCAACAACTCTAAAAGAAAACGGACTATATATTAAAACACATTTCAGCAACCTGCTGTTAAACGAGGTTACCTTTAAGACCCAAGGAAATCCCTGTGGTGTAAACCTTGACGTCAACGAGGTTTCATTACACCCTTGTGGTTTTTCTGCCTCTACCTCTGCTTAAGGGAAAAGTACTAGGTCAGACCTGTACACCTCCACGGTCGCATCTTCTTGTATTAGGGTATGTTGTAAGCTAATTCCTACCTTGCTGCATCTCCTATTTAAACGGAGAAAACACTTGTCTGTGCCTGCATCCTACATTGTACTAATTCAGAGAGTTTGCTCATAGAGCGTGCTCACCCTGTCTTAAAACTTTGCTGTAACTGTGATTTAAACTGTACAAATGCTAGATTGAGCATATTATTCTGCTTAGTTAACTGCTTAATGCGAGCGTGTTGTTAGTAGAGCACGCTCATCCTAAGTCGTACTCTGCTGCATTAAAACTTTGCTGTAACTGTGATTTAAACTGTACAAATGCTAGATTGAGCATATTATTCTGCTTAGTTAACTGCTTAACGCGAGCGTGTTGTTAGTAGAGCACGCTCATCCTAAGTAGAACTCTGCTGCATCTCTGTTGTAAGCTATGACTATATCTGAGTGTCCTTATCTTTTATGTTGAAATAACAGATACACTACTCACAGTGCGTGTTTGGCTTGGAGAGCACGCTCTCCCTGATAGACTGTATGCCTTGTAGCGTAATTTTCTACTCGTGCTTATTTTTTAATGTTGAAACAGCAGTAATACAGCTTAAAGTGCGTGCCTTGCCCTGATAGTCTGAATGCCTTGTGGCTTATTTTCTACTCGTACTTATCTTTTACATTGAAATAACAGAAACACTGCTTAAAGTGCATGTTTTGCTCATAGAGCACACTCTGTAGGCCTAGTGGCGCAGTTTTAGTGTCGCTCTAGTATTCTAGTTCTGTATAGTCTAACCAACAGTAATTTAGTGCTTATGAACAAATTTAGCTGTGGAATTGTGCAGAAGAATTATACCATCTGTTTGAACTGTTTAACTCAATGACTATGGTAATGCTTTTTTATGTCTCTTACTAAACTAAGGTTACCTTAAACTATAGACAATATCTCTCTTCCTTTATTCTTACCTTAGATAGCCCCCCCAAGCTAAAAGTACACCGCGTGGCACCCAACTATCGCTGCCGACCTGAGAAGACCCTCTCCTAGTGCGAATGCACAAACAAGCTTAAAGCATCTGATTTTAAAACAAATAGTTTAAAAAGTTACTTAAGGTAAAGAACTATCCTCCCTAAAAGTGTTTTCTACTGCAGGAATTAGGCAGCAACAACTCTAAAAGAAAACGGACTATATATTAAAACACATTTCAGCTATCTGCTGTTAAACGAGGTTACCTTTAAGACCCAAGGAAATCCCTGTGGTGTAATCCCCGCTCCGCTTCGCCCTCGCTATGCTCGGGCTTGCTCCGCGCCTCTCCCTGCCCCCTTTTCCCACCCGCCCCCACTACCTCTACATTTATTAGGTCATTAAGCCCATCCCCCTTACCACCACCCAATCACAACTGTCCCTCACCCTGTACTACTCCCCTCCATTTCTCTGCCTGTCTACACTACTAAGTCTACTCCCTCAGTCCGCCCACCCACTTAACTCTCCCATTGACACTCTCTCCTCCCACCTCCTAGCTTTTTACATACCAATTGTAACAAGGTAGTTCCCCCAGCTAAATTCACTTATCAACCCCCCCCCCTCACCATGGATAGAAACTCTTTTAGTACCTTCCCTCTCACACCATTACTCCTTATCTTACCTTATCTGTTAACAAGTTACGAAACCCTAGACCCAGCAGGTGCCTACCTGCCCAATGGTCCGACCTCCCTGCACTCCCATAACACCTCCAATCTCATTCCTCCCTCTCACTACCCTGCTATTAACTTGATCTCTAACAGTACCCACCCTACTCTCTGTTACCCGAAAACATCCTCAACAGGGGAACATCTTAAACTACTAATTAAACTCCAAAGAATACTTGATTATTTAAAAAAATCCATAACAAAAGATGGTGATATCCACCCCAACCCAGGCCCTACTATTGACCTAGGCCCAAACTCCGTGAACGCTGCCAGAAGCCTAGCGGGCTCCCTCCTTATGCTTCACCTTAATCTAAGAAGTATCAATAATAAAGTTCACAACTTACATGCTTTGCTTGCAACCCATTCCCCTGACATCATGTGTCTCTCAGAAACATGGCTCAAACCTAGCACTAAGGATGAGGAAATCATCCCACCTGGGTATAACATCCTCAGGGCCGATAGAATAACTGAAAGGGTGGGGGAATAGCTGTCATGTTCAAGAACTCCTTGAACATCACAAGGAATCCACTCCAACCTCCAAAAGTTCATAACCAGGAACTGATTGCCCTAAAGTTATGCCTAAACAACCAAAAAAGTATTAATCTTATAGTCATCTACTTACCTCCAGGCAACAATGCTGAAAACCTAGAACAAACTCTTAGTTGGCTTACCACCTTCTATCCCCAAGAAACGATAATTTTAGGAGATGTTAATATTGACTGATCTCTCCACTCCTCTCAACCAAATCCTCTCCCCATTAACTTACATGGATTCTCCCAACATATTCTTTCCCCCACTAGAGTTGGACATGCCCAACAAAAGGAGAGCATCATTGACTGGATTCTTACTAACAGGGATCCTACCAACTATACCGCAGGGACCCTCCCCAACGACCTTAGCGACCACCTTATCACCTTTATTATAAAACACAAATGTCCAACTACAACCCCCGCCCCCAACCAGACTAGTTAGGAACAGCAAGAATTTTGTCCCAGACCAATTTCTTGCAGACCTCAAGGCATGTAACTGGTCCATCCTAAAAACTCTACCCTTAGATGAGAGTGTGTCATACTTTAATGACACCTTCCTCAAAATACTTGATTCTCATGCTCCTAAGCGACTCATTAGAACTAAGGAATGAATCGCACCTTGGCTAACTAAAGAAACTAAAACTAAAATTAAACTCAGAGACCAGGCCTGGAACAAATGGAGAACCACAAAAACCCCTCTTGATTGCATCAAGTTTCTGCAGCTTAGAAATTCAACCAAAGCAGCCGTTATGTCTGATAAAAAACAATATTTCTGTCACCTCCAAGACAAACATCAGTACAATCCTAAAAAATTCTGGGCTGGTTTCAATCACCTCCTTCATCCAGGTAAATCTACCACCCCCACCCCTGAAATACTCATGGATAAAGATCCAAGTGAAATAGCTAACTCTTTTAATTCTTTTTTACTGAGACCATCCAGTCCCTCGCCAGTCAGCTTACTTCTTCCCCCTTGGCTGCAACCTTAACCAATGACCCAACTCAACCTGCCTTCAACCTACAACCCACCTCCACCTTCTACATTCGTACCCTCCTGAAAAAACTTAAACCAACCACCCTAGCGGCTGACCTACTCCCAGCCAAATACTTACAAATAGCATCTGATGCCATACCCTACCCTGTATCAATCTTAATTAACCGGTCCATTTCTGAAGCCTCTATTCCCTCAATCTGGAAAATCTCTTATATCATTCCTCTCCACAAAGGAGGGTCCTCCACTGACACATCTAACTATAGACCCATAGCAATACTGTCTCCTCTATCCAAAATTATGGAACGCTGCATTCACAAGCAACTCATTACCCACCTCATACAAAATAATCTCCTGTCCAACACCCAACACGGCTTTCACCCCCATCATAGCACAACCAATGCTCTCCTCTCCTTTGTTGATTCAGTCAACCTCAACCGGAATAACAAATTAATATCCTCTGCGCTCTTTCTAGACCTATCGAAAGCCTTCAATATGGTCAACCACAAACAGCTGCTCCACACACTGAAAACCTTTAATCTTAGCAAAACTACTATAAGTTGGTTTAATGTCTACCTCTCCGGTAGAAAACAGGCGGTACAGTGGTAAAACAGGATTTCAGACCTACTCCCCACTAATATCAGTGTTCCCCAAGGATCTATTCTCGGTCCCCTTCCTTTTTCCCTCTTTATTAATGGTCTACACTCTATCATTCCCAAAGCCACCTGCATTCAATATGCAGATGACTCCACCCTAATCTGCGCCGACGACTCTCTCGCCAAACTCCAAGTTACAACCCAAAACTGTTTTTCTATAGTCAAAAAATGGTTCTCAGAATTAAAACTCCTACTTAACCCAACCAAAACCAAATTGCTTCTATTCTTCCCCACTACAGCTACTACGCACAGAATAGAACCTCCCTACACCCACAACCCAACCTTCGATGTGTCCTCTAATAATGGTACCAAAATCTATTCTGTCACCCACACCAAACTACTGGGGGTGACCATAGACCACAAACTTAGATTTGATATGCATGTCAACCAGACCATTAAATCACTCAACAAGAAACTTGGGTCCATGTATAGAATAAAGAAATTCTTAACCCCGCACACCAAACTAACCATCGCCTGCACTCCACCTCCTCTCCACACTCCTCTATGCCTCCCCGATATTCTCCTTCCTTCACAAGAAAGAGCTCAATAAACTATCCACTACCTATAACCGCATAGCCAGATTCATTACTGGAATGCCCTACCGCACCCATCACTGCCTAAATCTAAGGACACTGGGATGGCTAGAACTGCCCAACATCCTCAAACTCAACCAACTTACTGAGGCATTTAAAATTATTAAACATCCAGATAAAACCCCCTCACTGAACAATATACTTACCCCCTACTCTAACCTTACGTCCCTTAGGTCATCCAAAAGTATACAAGTGTTGACCATTAAATCTAACAACTCGGGTGGTGAAGCTCTATATGCCAATTCCATTGGCAAAGCCTGGAATGCCCTCCCAAGCAACCTAAGACTTATGACCACTCTGCACCAATTTAAAATTCACCTCCGAGCTCTACTAAAATCCCAATGGCTATGCCCATGCTCTAATCCAGACTAATAGCTCATGTCCCCGGCTCAACCAGGCCTACCCAAGCCTCCACCCAACCCAAAACCTTAAGGGTCCACTAGATAGCCCTGACAATCCATCTTTACTAACTTGTATCTCTTTTGAATTATATATATAATTACTTACTGTTTTATTTTGCATATAAATGCCAGTTTACTAACCTACTCTAGTTTTGTCACTGTATTTGTTTATGTACCTCTGTTCTTTGGAGCTTTTCTCCCCGGGCCTCCACTGAAAATGGATATGTATCCAGTTGGACTAGCCCGGTCAACAAATGTAAAATAAAATAAAATAAATAAAATGTAATAGTCACATACAAAAGGTATGTCCGTATTTCACATACCAAATGTGATAGGAAATAGCATACGCATGTAAACGAAACAGAAGGAGCATATAAACGAGCCATAACAACACGTACACATGTAGGCCGAAAGGAACAGTATGATCCATACCGTCGACCAAGATTACCACCTGTCCCACTTTGCGAGCGACAGTCCCTCTGTGGGCAGATGTGTCCTGACACAAACATGTAAAACTGGCAAATGTCCAGAGAATATAGGACATAATTCCTCCGTAGACGTCATGCAATAGTTGCATTAAACATATTTCACTGGACGTATAATACATAAATGTCATAACAAACAGAATAAGATACTGAAATGCTACAAGAATAAGCTTAGATATAGGCAAGAATTGTAAGTTCTATCTGCCGAACTGACCGTGGGTATGTGTTGGCCTGTAAAATATGCTGTGTTCACTGCAACTGTCACAGTAGGGTTGCCACCCTTACAAATGGCCAAAGTGGGACATGTTTGGTACAGACATCAGACTGTACAGGCCAACACATACCCATGGCCAGTACAAAGGACAGAACATAACTGTTTTGCCTACAGAAAAGCGTATTCCTGTAGCATTTTAGTTGCTTAATCTGTTTCTCATAACAGTCAGGTATTTCAGATACAGAATTAAATGTTTAATGCAACTATCACATAAAATATAAGAAATATGTTTGTCCTAAAATCTCAGGACATTTGCCATGTTGACAATTACATGTCAGGACACAACTGCCCAAAGAGGGACTGTCCCTCGCAAAGTGGGACAGGTGGTAACCCTATGTCACACTGTGGCCAATTGAAAAGGTGGAAACACAACCGTTGACTGTGGGGAGGCAATGTCCACAATGGTCGGACATGTGTAAGGAAAAGCTTGGACATAGGAAAAGGTGCCATCCTACCAATGAGTAGAACAGGCTGGCAAAATCCGGAAGTCAGCTGTATAATCCGAACGTGTATGTGACACAGTCAAACGGGTAGTACCCGGATACACCAACCAAGTAATGAAAGTGAAGTAAGGGCGTGTACCTATGTACGTGAGGTATAGCATATGGAAAGCAAACATGGCAGGGTAGTCCACACAACCATAAAGGTACCCGACACATGTAGGGTAGTCAATGTGTAACTCTGGCCGTGTCATGGGCCAACAACCAAAGTAGTGCTCTATGGGGTGTGAGTAATTCACGTGTGAGGGGTGTGTGTTTAATGGTAAATTCCTCAAAGACAATACTTGTGTCATATGCAGAAAAGGTGAACCGGAGGTGTATGAGGGGGCAGGGGGTGAAGTGGAAAGAAACACAACCTCATGTAGAAACAGCTGCAAGACAAGCAGACAGGCCATAGTGTAGAACACAATCTCACAAACATATGAATATGGAAATATATGAGACAAATGTATAGATACGGCACCATCACATACCCACAGATGGGTCCTGGTGGAACTGGCCATAACAAACGCAACACACCTGGATGCATAATAGCCTACCCAGCATACCCTCCACAACACACAACCTGCCACCATACCAGAATGTCCACCAAATCCAGCCGTACTTGGTCCACTGGTTTGTTGCAGAAACAGCTACACACAGTGACCCCTATGCATATGTAGTAGGTATTGTCACCCTAGGCAGTGTCAGGATTGCAAACCATGTATCCCCTGCAGGTAAAACCCCTTGCACATTTTCATGCAGCCACAAAAATCTTCGTTATCTAACTTGTTTTGGTTTTGACCAATTTTTGGGATATCCCTCACTGGATGACCAACTTGTGTAAATACTAGAATGGGTATGACGACATGATGTCCAATGCAGTAGATATCTGGACACAAGTCAGAATGTGCAATGGAGGTCCATGACACTGTCCAGCCCTAAGTGGGCATGCATAACCTACCACCCAGGATAAAATACCTTCATGTGACGCACATGTCCAGACATGAATAGGAGGGAGAATATAATGCACACATTTGCAAAGTGGAAAATGGCATGAGGGCGAGGAAGACACTACGTAAACAGGTCAACCCTGATCAAGTGTGAGAGACACTGACTGTGTGCAGTCGTGACTGACCATACCTGTCAACCTGTGTGAGCAAGATATCTGGACAGAGCCATGAATATAAGTGAGACAAAGGTCCAAAATCAGGGACAATCTGTAAACATATCTCTTAGAAACATAGAATTTGATAGAATAACAGTTTGCACATTGGCATTAATGTCTGGAGTATGAAGTCTGAAACCCAACTGTCTGTCAGCATGTTCCGACTGCAGTCTTTAATGCTGAGCTACTGCTGTGCCAGAACACAACAGCATATTACAGAGATCTGTGCCATACCACTCAACTGTCTGGATATTCACAGAATGATTAGGGTCACCACCTGTCCCACTTTGCGAGTAACAATCCCTCTGTAGGCAGTTGTGTCCTGTGAAAAAAATCAACACATAGCAAATGTCCTGAGAGTTTATTTCCTAATTTACTTTAATAGTTGCATAAAACGGTTATTTTATATATGAATCCTCAATATGTTATCTGAAGTAGCATAAGCAATTCAAATGTTACTAGAATAAGCTATTATATGTACAAAAAAGGTTAAAGTTCAGTACTATGCATGGCTGTAGGTACGTTTTGTCCTGGAAAATCTGTCATCTCTACAGAACATGTCCCACTTTGGGCAGTCAAAAAGGTGGCAACCCTAAGAATGACCACAGGTTCTTCCCATAGTGTTGGTGTGTGCCTCCGACAATCTGCACCAGTGTGGTAAATAGCTGAGGATTGACGTCACTAAATAATGAGAAATATCCTGAGTATAAGACTCCACAACCTGCACAAAAGTCATGCTAATGCAAAACCTAGCATTCTATCAATGTTCTAAGCTTGTAAGAGCAATCATTAAAATGTGTCCCTAATTGTCCTCCCATCGTTTAGGTTTTGCACAGGTTCAGTGCTCTAAGAGGTTGAGAGGTATGTTCTGTACATATTTACAGGAACAGCCCTTCACACTTGTGTAATGTACAACTGCATACCTGTAGTCACTTCATGTCCAAAAATAATAATCCCCATATGACTGTATACAGGTAATAGTCAAATGTGAATGGGAACACCCCTCATCGTGGAGTATGGACTATAACAACCCCACCCATAATATGTAATGCCAACAGAATAAGCTGCTGACAGTTGCCCAAACACCTGTGTCTATAAACAGAGGTAAAACTTCAAAATAGGGAGATAATCCCTTTCCATATGCTTCGTCTGACATTTGACCTCGGCCAGGCATGTTCCATTCACCAGGTGGACAAGCCTAAACCCAGATCATTACATGAACACCCTGACAATCAAAGACCTGTATGTGGCTATACTATATGCCTTGGTGTTCTGCATATCCTCGGAGTGATTAACAATGCAGCTGGAGTCCACAGCAGTAGGCAATAGGGAATGTGTAATATGTAGTACCACCTTTTTCCCAGCAGGAGAATGGATGCCTGTGTCGTAGGTGAAGCGGTGAGGCGTATGTTGATGTAGCTATGTACTATGGGTATGCATATCAATGAGGGAGAACACTAATAGAATAGTGGTTCCAGTATCTGGCCAACATGAATGAAGTCCCGGTTGACCTACGACCACTGCACATATAACCTGAAAGTGTAATGAAAGCGTTCGTGCAGTATACACATTTAAATATGTAAAGGTGAACATGTGTTTTGCAGTAGTCTGTAAACTGGAATACAGATATGTAACTGTTATGGTCAGAATTATGAAAGTTCACGGAAGCACAATTATCTATGAAACACATGTAACCCACAATAAGGATATGCAAGTGCGCCTGCGTGTGTGTAATCCGCTCACAGAATAGAAAATGAATGGTGTTTTCCCCACGTTCTATGTACATGGCTCATACCTGTTAAACCTGTAAAGTACAAAACCGGACAAGCCATGACAACAACTGGTGCAAATAGGGACAATCCCCAGATATTGCCCTAACAAACATAGAAAGTGGATAGAATAACAGGTGTGTCACTAGCATGGATTCTCTGAAGGGTATGAAGTCATAACCTGAAATGTTTGTCATTATTTACCAATGTCAGTCTTTAATGATATGCCACTAACCTGCCAGATAGACACAAGGTTATGAAAAATGGACCAAAGATAAGAGGCAAACAGCTGTACATGCAGCGGAAATCTGTACAGTTGAAAGGTATGATATGGAGATATATATACACATATATCCACAGGCATAATCCAAAGCAAATTACGAGATGAGGAATGTACAGACATATGTATATATGTACATATATAAATCTATACACACACGATACATGAATAGATATATACACAACAAACATATGTCCCTGTACATATAACACATGTATATAAATAGGTCACGGTATAGCTAATATGGATAGACAGACAGACATGCATGAAAGGAGAATACACCGATGGTTTCCAAACCATTGCCCGGAAAGTACCAGTGTGACAGGGCCTGCAAGTTCTACACATTAAACATGAATATAGGTGTCCTTTGCAGGACCCCAAAAATTGATCCTGTACGAAGTGCCAACCGTCATTGATGCAAAAGAAGTCACACCTGCAACTACGATACAGGTGTACATGCAACAGTAGCAGGTGCAATGGTAATAACACATGGGTCGATTGAATGTATGACGTACGAGCTGATATCCACAGAGTGGGGAGTGCTCAGAAGTGTCCTCACACTTTATTATCGCTCACATTAAACATGTTTAATGGGTACTGTGGAGGTGTGTCAGGTATGGGAATCATGGGTATGCAGAATTGGGCCAAGGTGTTGGTTGGCACAGATCTATTAGGTACGCCCCATGGGAGTGATCAATATACCTATGTGGGTATAGCACACGCCTACATTCTCCAAAAAGGTGCAACCCATCTACTGGATATTGAGTAAACCATTGGGGGAAGACGTAGGGACCTATATCAGTGTCATGTAGGCAATTATCATGGATGGACAAGCATACGACCAAGATGGTAACCATACCTGCCAGAATGTCAGAATAAGACAGCTGGACTAAGGCATAGTACATGACAGACAAATAGGGACTATATTAAATATACCTCAGACAAAATCAGACCGTTGATAGAATAATTGCGTAGTCAGGAATACGAATGTTATGAGAGTTAGTAATCATGAAATAGAAATGTCCGTCATGATTACCTAACCGCACAGTCCGTCATGGCTTACCAGCAATCTACCAGAAAGGCACATTATCATGACAAATGTAACAGAATCATAGGTCAAACCCCAGGGCGTATACCCATAATGTGTACAGGTGAGAGGTATGAAGGTAACCCGTTCTAATGAAATGTACAGAACTAGTGATACTAGGTGGACAGGTGAGAAGAAAGACGTCATGACAAATGACAAAACATGTACAAGTCATAAGCATGTTTGTCCACAAATGTGAATTACAATGTATGGCCTGTGAAAGTCAATGTGCAAGGTTAATAGACTCAAAAGACATGTGTCCCTCAGGGTGTCATGCAGTGTCACTATACAGTGTCCAGTCCCCCATACTCGTACGTGAGCTCTGCCACTGACGGGAAGCACAAATACCGGCATACACATAAGGTACATGATGGAATAATTAGTGTGGATAAGCACCTGCTGGCCTGTGTGAGGAATATAACACAGTAGGTGGGTGTGTCCTGCAATAGGAATGTAATGGTAACTGGCCTGTGATGGCACCATGTATTGTGTGTAGTGGAGTAAGGAAATTGATGTCCAGTATCAGAAACATACCTTGCAACTGTACGAATGTGCAGATGTATGCCTCATATGTGTGGTGTGTTCCTCTCACAATCTGTACCTGTCTGCCAAATACCTGAGAACTGACATCATTAAATAATGATAAACATATGTGTTTAAGACCCCAAATCCCTCAGAAAGGTCATACTAATGCAAAACCTATAATACTGTCAACTATCTACGTTTGTAAGAGCAATATGTAGAATCTGCCCCTATCTGTCCCCCCATCATATTAGGCATTGTACAGATGTTTTGCACTAGGAGGTTGATAGGTATTATCTGAAACAGATACATGGCTGAGGAAACAGCATTATCGACTGTTAGATAACTCAGAAGATATGAAAAGCGCTGCAGTAGGAAGTTCATCCGCAGGTATGTGCTGACATGTCAAATGACACAGCAGTCTACAGGAAGCACCTATAGGGTGTCACCTTTACCAGTGATGACAGTGGGACATACCCACAGCCATGCATACACCACAAATAGACATAGCAGACAGCAAAGCCTAGGCCATGATACATGAAGCCTCTGGCATGTATGGATTGAGTGAGAGTACAGCAAGGAAAGATGACTGCCAGGCTATTCAGCAAACACCTGCAGGGGCGTGCAAGACCGCCCGTAACACGAACATTGCATGGACAATGTTGGGATTTGCAACATACCCCATTTGTATGTGTAAGCTATGCAAATGATGTAATGATAGGGTTGCCACCTTTCCAAATGCCCAAAGTGGGACATTTGTGCTACAAACATCAGATTTTGCAGGGCAAAACATACCCACGGCCAGTACAAAGGACAGAACTTCAGTTTTTTGCCTGAATAAAAGTCTATTCTTGTAGCATTTTAGTTCCTTATTCTGTTTCTTATAAAATTTAGGTGTTTCAGATACAGAATAACTGTTTTATGCAACTATGACATAAAATATAGAAAATAATTTTGTCCTAAAATCTCAGGACATTTGCCAGTTTTTCACATTTTTTGCAGGACACAACTGCCCAAAGAGGGACTGTCCCTCGCAAAGTGGGACAGGTGGTAACCCTACGTAATTACGCGATACATGAAACAGTAAGCTGTCCGTGCAAGAGCAGAGTTATGTGCAGAAATGTACCCGGATGTTATGCGACTAACGTTTTGCACGTTGCTAAACGGAGCAATGACAGCTGCAAATACAGTATGAATACAGTCGAAGAAGCATGCCAATGTCCAAGTCCAAGGCCAGTGGTGGCTTTGTCCATTGGATATCAATGAACCAGTAGTTGTCCTCCCCCGATCCCTGGTGTGGAAGCGTAGCGCAGTGCCACGAGAACGCGCTGCACTTCAAAACAAGACATATGGATAATATACATACAAAATGTAGGTTTAGTTAGATGTTAGTACGCCATGCAGATGAATGGCAAGCTGGAGACAACATGGCTATGCGTACTGGTACTTATGTGTGGAAGCTCTCTGTCAGAGATGTAACGAAGCATTTGTAGGCAGTGTGAGGCAAGTGAGGCTGAGGATAGTGAATCACATGTCATGCCATATGGGCCAAGCTTCTACCATGTAGTGTAGGTTAAGGGGACTATTAGAATAGAAGATAGGTGACAACATGAGTGTGTATGTACAAAACACTGTAACCTCACTGGAGCAGTGTCACATGTGTGCTGTCAGTACTCAGTGGAAGAGACGTGTCATGAGCTATCCTAGGGAACATCAGGAGACTGACGGCGTACGCCATGGATACCACCGATGTGACCTGCAAACCTGCCCACAGTGTGTCTGCCCCCATGAGCGCCAGTAAGCCCGAATAAGTATGTGTGCGCGCGTGTTAGCCTGTGTGCACATGTGGAAGAATGAGTAAGTTAGTGTACGAATGGTGAAGCCCGTGTAATGTCATGTATGGGTTTGTAAGCATGTATACATGTGTACTACACACATCACACACGTACTGCACATACAGACACACATGCTGCCAATACTACACACATCAGTGAAATGGCACATGGATGGAGACTACATCATCAGAAGTAACAGTGCTGTAAACTATGCTACAGTGATGGTCATAGCTGCAATGCATCATGCCTGCTGAAGTACACCTGGAAGTAACACACTCTGTGTTAACAGCATGCTAACATCAATACAGTGGAATAAAGCCACCGTGTGCAGCAGCACCAGGTTAGTCAGATCCTGCATCAATGTTACACATCACAGGTAGTGGCGCAGGTGACATCATATGCACAGGGTGTGGTGTTAACATGTCCAGAGCTGTCATAGAGCCATCCAATGTACACATAGGTGTGTGTGCGTGAGGGACAACGGTTATTGCATGGCCCAATGGTGGTGCAATGGGTGGGTGTGTGTATGTGATAGCCATAGATGTTTGTGGTAAGTGTGTGTGTCTGCATATACACAGGTACAGCATGTGTCAGCCATATACAGGAGGTTGTGGGACAGTCACAGACCATACCTGCCAGGCTGTAAAGATCCCCATTACTGGCCATGGACACCCATCCATGCATCCAACACAACTCAGTCCTGCACCTGTCAATGTCTACACATACAGTCCTGGGATCTGTACCACAACCTGTGAACAAACGTGCGTCTGTAATGTTAACCTGAGGTGCATAGAATTGACAGTTACTACAGACGGATATGAGCCATACTCACACTCCAATGTAATAACCACTGCTGACTATTGCCGAGATCTGCATACGACCAGTCAAAGGTGCTGCACTAACATTGTTTCCAATGCCCGTGTAATACCCAGCAACACAATAACCGGTCTCTACACATGTATAACCCACGATCACTACAGCACACAGTATGTTCACTATCACAGAGCCATAGCAGATGTACATACATCCATGGTGCTCACGTACAGACAATGCAGCAGAATCAAGAGTGATAATCCCAACATACATATCTATATACAAGATACATTTTATATATATATATATATATATATATATATATATATATATATATATATATATATATATATATATATATACATACATATATATATATATATATATATATATTATATATATATATATGTAGATAGATACACACACACACACACACACACATACACACACGCACACACACACACAGACACACACACGGGATTGGGAGCAGAACATAAACGTAAGCACTGTACCACACGACAGCATCACGCAGTTACAAAACGCGCTACCGTGATCAGGGGATCACATGATTCACACAGGCACACGTCTAGCCTGCAGACAGCAGCATCAAAGGCAAAGACGCTGCACGGATGTTATGGAGAGCAAATACTGTAAAAGCAATGTACTGTTGTCATGCAGCTGGAAACACACACACACACACACACACACACACACACACACACACTTGGCAGGGCTGGGAGTTGAACATATACCTAACTACCCTAACACACTACAGCATGATGCATTTACAGAAAGCGCTACTGAGATTACTGAACACAGCACTCCCAGAGGCATACTTCTAGGTGGGTGACATCATCTGCAAAGGCAAAGACGCCTATAGGGAATGTATGTGGTGTGAGGCATCTAAAAGCATTACTGTGTCCCCAGCCAGCTGCAAACACACACACACAAACACACACACACACTTGGCAGGGCTGGGAGTCGAGCATACACCTAACTACCCTAACACACTACAGCATGACGCATTTACAGAATGCGCTACCGAGATTACTAAGCAGAGTAGTCCCAGAGGCAGTCATCTAGGTTCGTGTCATCATCCGCAAAGGCAAAGACATTGGTAGGAAACTGCTGTGGTGTGCGGCGTCTAAAAGCAAGACTGCGTCCCCAGGCGGACGGGAGCATGCGCGCAAACACACACACACACACACACACACACACACACACACACACACACTCACACTTAGCAGGGCTGGGAGTCGAACATACACCTAACTACCCTAACACACTACAGCATCACGCATTTACAGAATGTGCTACCAAGATTACTAAGCACAGCAGTCCCAGAGGCAGTAATCTAGGTGCGTGTCATCATCCGCAAAGGCAAAGACATCGGTAGCAAACTGCTGTGGTGTGCGGTGTCTAAAAGCATGACTGCGTCCCCAGGCGGACGGGAGCATGCATGCAAACACACACACACAGACACACACACTTGGCAGGGCTGGGAGTCGAACATACACCTAACTACCCTAACACACTACAGCATGACGCATTTACAGAACACGCTACCGAGATTACTAAGCACAGCAGTCCCAGAGGCAGTCATCTAGGTGCATGTCTTCATCCGCAAAGGCAAAGACGTCGGTAGCAAACTGCTGTGCTGTGCGGCATCTAAAAGAAAGACTGCATCCCCAGGTGGACGGGAGCATGCACGCAAACACACACACACACACTTGGCAGGGCTGGGAGTCGAACTAACTACCCTAACACACTACAGCAATTACTAAGCACAGCAGTCCCAGAGGCAGTCATCTAGGTGTGTGTCATCATCCGCAAAGGCAAAGACATCGGTAGCTAACTGCTGTGGTGTGCAGCATCTAAAAGCAAGACTGCGTCCCCAGGTGGATGGGAGCATGCGCGCAAACACACACACACACACACACACACACACACTTGGCAGGGCTGGGAGTCAAACATACACCTAACTACCCTAACACACTACAGCATGATGCATTTACAGAACGCGCTACTGAGATTACTAAGCACAGCAGTCCCAGAGGCAGTCATCTAGGTGCGTGTCATCATCCACAAAGGCAAAGACGTCGGTAGCAAACTGCTGTGGTGTGCGGCGTCTAAAAGCAAGACTGCATCCCCAGGCGGACGGGAGCATGCGCACAAACACACACACACACACACACACACACACACACACACACACACACACACACACACACACTTGGCAGGGCTGGGAGTTGAACATACACCTAACTACCCTAACACACTACAGCATGATGCATTTACAGAATGCGCTACCGAGATTACTGAACACAGCACTCCCAGAGGCATACTTCTAGGTGGGTGACATCATCCGCAGAGGCAAAGACGCCGATAGGGAATGTATGTGGTGTGAGGCATCTAAAAGCATTACTGTGTCCCCAGGCAGCTGGAAACACACACACACACACACACACACACACACACACACACACACACACACACACACACACACACACACACACACACACAAACACACACTTGACAGGGCTGGGAGTCGAACATCCACTTAACTACCTTATCACACTACAGCATTACACATTTACAGAACGCGCTACCGAAATTACTGAGCACAGTACTCCCAGAGGCATACTTCTAGGTGGGTGACATCATCCGCAAAGGCAAGGACGCTGATAGGGAATGTATAGAGAGTGAGCAGTCTGAAAACATATTACTGTCCCAAGGTAGACATAGACAAACACACGGCAGTGGTGTGATCGGGGCAACCAAATATCTACGGAGCACTACAACAACACTACATAGATACGGGATGCGCCACAGACAGTACACCCTTCAAGACAGCAACCAGTGTGTTCAATGCAGGCATCCATCGTGACATTGAAAATGGACATCTGTTGCCTGGATGACCACCATCACTATACAGGATGTCAATGGCCATGCCCACACGCTTAGTATCACACGTCTGTTTGGAATGTACTGTGTGTCCATCTACACAATTGCATACTGAGCATGCTCACACACTTAGCAGTTGCAAAGGGCCATCTTGCATGCACACAGATTCTAACAGAAGGGCGCAGTTTGGAATGTACTGTGTGTCCATCTACACAACAGCGTACTGGGCATGCTCACACACTTAGCAGTTGCAAAGGGCCGTCTTGCATGCACACGGATTCTGAACACGGAAGGGCGCAGTTTGGAATGTACTGTGTGTCCATCTACACAACAGCGTACTGGGCATACTCACACACTTAGCAGTTGCAAAGGGCCGTCTTGCATGCACATGGATTCTAAACACAGAAGGGCACAGTATGGTATTACTGTCCCCACGTACATGAAGGCCACTTACATGTATTGACCAGTACACACTCAGGAGCTATCACAGTTGTCTCAGGTGTAGATCACAGAGGTACACACCACATTCTACAATGTAGCCGTCACACATCACCATGTCATTGGACCAGCAATACACAGCCATACATTAACACAACACCGTGTGACTCATGACCAGTAGACTGTACATAGGTCTACAGCAACTGTGCAGACTACACATGTACCAACAGGGTTCCATCATGTGTTATGCATTGCAATGATACCACTGTACATAACCAGGTCGACTCTACACATACCAGGGGCCCTGGGTCTTACACAGCTGTGACAGATGACTGTCGCTATACACCAACGAACACACATGTTTGGCTATGTCATACATGTAATTGCAGTGGATATGTGCATGGACCAAACACACACCACATATGTACATAGCATAGCGTTTGCTGTCCTCTGTGCAGACAAGTGGCTACAGCAATCATACTCACACAAATGGAAGGTGGGTCCATGGCTGTTGAATGCTAACAGTACATGAGGTAGCAATGTTGACCGAGGACACATACTAGTTACCCATGACACCCATCATATCATACAACAGTCCATGTGTTATGTATGTCAACACACATGTCCACCAATTGCAATACATACAAACATGGCTACATGACAGGCATGTAGGACCAACACACATGTACAATCTGTAGTGTGCATGCAGCTACCATGCATGTACAGTAGCTGATGTAAGTAACTCATCTGTGCCTAACTACAACATGCAGCTGCAATGCAGCCCCATAATTGACACTTGTATATGGTGACATACTGACAGTACGGTAGGATGTACAGCAGGTATGGATGGATGTGTGTACATAAAGTGGTGATGCACCTGTGTAGATGGATGTTTGCCAGGGATGGCTCACAGGTGTGTCACACGCCATCCAACCATGACATGTGCAAACAGTACGCTATGTTACCGTTACTTGATGGTGGAGACATAACACCTACACAGTGGGCAGGTGTTACCGACAGTATGTCACTTGACACCTGTAACACTTACATCCTCCCGTGTGCATATAGCAGCACAATTGCCGAAGGTAGCGTTGGTACACATAATGCGGCCAATACTGCTGCATGTCTGTCAGATGTATCATCATATAGCAAGTGTATCATTCACAGTACTGCCATGTGTGTTTGCTTGTGTGACCATATATGCCACATCTGGTGTGGAATACAACCCATTTGTCAGACACCCCTGTACACTGTTGTAGAGATCTGTACATACTGCAGTGTGGAAAGCATGACGTAGGCAGGTGTGGTGTGTGTATCACACACATCAGCTATCCAAATGTGTACGACATTTGTGGTCTCCACAGTGTGTGTGTGTGTGTGTGTGTGTGTATGTAGGTATGTATGGCTGTCTGGTGCATGGAGTGAGGGTGTATGCTACCATACAGAACACACAGGATCCCTAACCCCTCATGGTGATGCAGTCCACTACCCTGTTGATGCCATCGGTCTCAGTCACACTGGCTACCTGTACATGTTCTTTCTCTGTGTCGCATTGTGTGGGTGCACAGTACTGTGAGGGTGATGACCACATAGGCAAGGGTCCTCACCTCAACACTATGGGGTGTGCGTTATAGTGTTGTTGACCCCATTAGTGTGGGCATGTTCCTGTAATGTGGCAGGGTATTACTGCTACACAGTGAGGCCTCATGCTATCAAGTGGCCTCTAACATTATCATTGGCCAGACCGCTGTGTACAACCCCTGCACCATGTCAACATACCTGTGATGTGACCTGGTATGGATGTCACGTCTCTAGCCACTGTGGCCTATTAAACTGCCTACATACTTCTGGATCAGTATATGTGTGGACATCTGTGGTATGTTAGACTTTCAGACAGTCAGGCTGAAGCTACGTTTAGCATGCTGATATTGCCATATGTGCCTGTGAGTACTCCACAGTTACACATGGGAGACTGCAAACAGTGCTACCTGTAGGCACATGCAAGTAGACCATAAGGAGGGAACCAGGGCATCATTACCAACATACTGTTACTGTTGTTACCATGACACATACTGTGAACATATAACAATGCATGCTAAACCTGTACTACATGGTATGTCTGGTGCGTGTCAACAGTACACAACTAATGTAATATACACGTCTCTCACTATTCTCACACAACTATTGTAATATACACTTCTCTCACTATTCTTACACAACTAATGTAAATTACACTTCTCACTATTCTGTTCACCCTGTGCATCAGACCATTTGAGCATGTCCCTGCACCGATGGTGTGGATGACAGGGATGAGGCACAGACTTCATCATATGCACAGGGTGATAATGTTTGCCAGGGGCATAGGCTGCACCAATGGATGACATCATGTGTGTGGGTAAAGGCCAGTGATATGATTGGACATGTCTGTTCAGTATGCATGTGGTTGTTGTTGTGCCCTACAGATGTCTTTGCTGTATGTGGGTATGTGTGCACACAGTTCTGCCTTTTGTGAGGCCTACACGGGGTATTATTGACAGCTCCAGATTGTACAGATCAGGTTGTACAGCTCACTGTGTCCGGCCATGGCCACGTGACCTGTGCCTGCCAGGGGTTGCACAGGCACTATGAGGCGGAGGTACAGATTGGCTACTGTCCGATGACACATGTCCACTGGAACCGTGTCCCCGCTGGGAATGTCCAGGGCCACGTCCATGTGGCCTGCTGTGTCCTGGAGTGGACAGCGCAGCACCAGCTGCACTGCTACTGCTACCAGCACTATGGAAGCGGGCATGTGAGGTGGCACATTCACATTGACCTGCACTAGGTGATGTGGCTGGCCTATGTCCACGTGGCCTACGCCTCACTCCTACCAGATGTTCCAGCACAGACAGCTCACGCTCGCAGATTGCCATGCCACGGTCAAGTATTCCAACCATGTCACCCAATCGCCTGTCAAGAACATCAGCAATCTGCTGTTGAACATTTGCCAATGCCTGGATGTTGTTATTTAGGGTACGGATAGCAGCCCTCTGCAGCCTCTGCCCTTCCCTGGTGTGCTGTTCAGCACATGCCTGTGCCGCCATTACAGTCTGGAACATGCATCTGGTGATACCAGCTGCTGCGCTCTGTCCTGCAGGTGCATGTCTGCCAGAGGTCCTCCTAAGAGCAGCACCGGCCACATGCCTGTGTGGCACATCTGCAGTCATTACACTGGCACCATGGTGTGTAGACACACCTTCTGTAGCCACCACACATTCCTGTTCCACGCTAACAGATGCTGACTGTCCTTCCTCTATGGCCACTGGTGATGCGGTATGTGTTGGCAGCAGAACTGTGCGGGAAGAGGGGACATAGCTGGGATGGCAACCATTGGCACAGATTCAGCCCCTGACAACCCTGCCTGTACCTCATGCATATGTTCATCACTGCTAGTATCTGTGGGGACACTAACATCAGATGGACCGCAGGAGGGTAACGCACCTACATCACCTGTGAATGCAAAGAAAGACTCTAAATTACAATAGACACAGACACACAGACACACAGTCACACAGACACACACACACACACACACACACACACACACACACACACACACACACACACACACACACACACAGACACACACACACACACACAGACACACACACACAGACACACACACACAGACACACCATGCATGTAATTTGACAGATGGCATGCAGCATGCCTGTGGCACAGCAGAGGGCATGCAGCTCGGACATTAATAGTGTTAGTAAGCATACCTCCCTGGGGTGCACACTACAGCAAGCAGGTGTCATATCAGTAGCCATGCAGTTCACACAATCATGGTAGTATGCATGCATCCCCGTGATACACCATGTGGACCAGAACAGGATCACAGTACACATGGCTGATGTGACCTTGACATGTACTCTGCTGACGTGTGTATTAACATGCATACATGTCTGACACAATGGTGTCCTGACACATGTACAGCATCATAATGGGCATCACATTGTGGTGTTGTCTGTATGCCCTATAGATAGAATGCATGTTTAGCAAATGTGCATGAGCATGGAAGGGTAGTGTGAGCCGTCTACATTGCTATGCCATGTGAAGTACAGACACTGTGCCATTGCATGGCATCTTGAGGTATCTATATTGCTGTACAATGCATAATATGTACACATTGCATAGCCATAACTGCATGCATACCCATGACATAACTGTGGATTGTGACCCACGATGCTGAGGTGTATACACACCAAACCATGCTGTATCAAGTGACAGGTCACTGGAGGCCTACAGCTGACACCCCTGCACAACAACTACAGGGTCTTAGCTGCCTGGCAACCATGTCCACACATAGCGGACATGTCAATTCACCATTTCCCACATGACATTGATGTACCACACACACACGAGGTGCACAGCTAATGGTGATGTCCTACAGCAGCAAGGGAAATGTACAGTATCTGTGGCCTGATGTGGTGTCAATGTCTGTGGAAGCTGTACAGGTGACTACTGTCATGCTATGACACAGTCGTGATCTGCAACTGATCTTATATGGTAGACTTCAGTGACACCTCCACTAGCTGTGCACAGGCTGTTAGGATGTCCAGTGTACCACATCAACTGTATAATCAGTCAACTAAGGCTATAAGTGGACCATGTGTGGACAATGTGCAACAGGGTGTATGCACATCACATCTACTGTGTGGCTACGTGTCTCTGGCCATCCCCCATGGCCATGTGTGTGCACATGTTGGCCAAATGTGTGTGATGGCCATCTATCTCACATGTCTGTGTTGTCCCATATGACATACACCCATAGATGTCAGATATGTCACCATCCACAGGGCTATGCAGACAATGGGTTGTATGTTTGGTATGTGGGGTATGGGTCATGGGATAGTGTGACAATATTGCAGCCAGAACACTACATGTCTGGGACATGTCAGATGGCACATCACAATGTGTGCACCCAATGCAGGTGCATACAACACAATGGTGACACCTGTGGGCTGCCCATATCACAGCTCACTGTGTGGTACTGTTTGCATACCACACATGTTGTTCCAATGCATACTACATATGCCTCCATAAACACCTCCACCGCTGTATGCACAGCTGACCACATATGTAGCAATGACAAATACTGTGGTTTCAAGTTGGTGTATCATTTCGTTTGTATATATTGCACATGGGTGGCCTGTGTGAATGATGGGGGCTGCAACCTGTATATCGTGACTGGAATGAACATCAAGTGTGCAAGTGTTAACTGACCACATGGCAAATAGATCTATGCTTTAACATGCCTGATACTGATGACAGTCTTACCTGCAATGGAATCATGTCTGTGTGGCATGCCAGAGGTACCTATATAGGGGTGACACAGCAGTATGAACATTATCCATGACTGTATGGCAGCCACAGGGTGCACTGTGCATGTTAACACATTCACCTGTATAATAGCATATAGTATGCACATGTGTGCATACACAGGGTAGCATACTGTAGTATGCAGCTTGTGTGTCCACATACCTTGCATATGTTGTTACTTTACATAATGTACAGTGACACATGCAACTAGATGGGATATAAAAGCCATATGTGCAGTACTGACTTACCAGGCAACTCCAGGCTCATTGGTTGGGAGACACCCACCTCCACGATGGCAGCTAGAGTTTCTGGATGCTGTTCTGAGGGTGTCTCCAGACTGGCCAGTAGCTCCTTGGTGTGTGTGAGTGGGGGCTGGGTTGGTGGCCCACCACCTGTTCCACCTTGTTCCCTGGCAATTGCAGTGGCACACTGTTTTTCATGTCGTATCAAGTCTGTGCAGTGTCTGTGCACCTGCTGGTAGGTGTGGTTATGGCCACCCACATTGTTCACCCTCCTGCGAAGATCCTGCCACAGGTCGTCCTGCTGCTGGGCATGCTGTGGCACATGGCTGAACAACACCTCGTAGTTCTCATGGAGGTACGGGATGAGGACATCATCCTCCTGGCGGCTGTACGCCGGAAGGCATGTACGAGGCATTATCTGTAAGACATAATGATGGTGACAGGTCACAGTTTCAGAGATGTACAGAGATACTGCTGCACATACATTTCTATGACATCTAGTACATCTGCACAGTTATCTTTGCAAATCATCATGACACGGACACGACTGACATGTTTGTGTCACACACATGTAACACCCGTTGTGCATTGGATATCATCACCATATATGTGTGTCACCTCATTACAGTGTTCATACTCCATGTGAATGCTGTCTTGATGTGGGCATGTCTATTTGCCTGCACTGGTGTTCTTACCTATCTGCACATACCTGGATGTGTCCACGGTAATGCTGTTGACCTTGATGCTGTGTATATGTCACATATCAACACAGACACAGCCTTAATGGACTTGAGCAGTGACAATGCACACATACGCATGGAAACCTGTACATGCATGTGTTTTGCCATATACATCTACACAGCACTGTACAGCTGTTCAACATCCTGCCACGGATCGCCTGTGTTGCACATGTGATAGACATGGGACAATGGTTAGTCGGACGTCATTCGCAGGGATGCTTTTGAACTGTAGCATGTATGGGCAAGGTTTCCTAGCTGTAACAGACAGCCATTATGTCACCGTGAGGTGCATCAGTGCCACATTACTGATCCAGACAGTTGATACTACATCTACCATGCGGCCATCACACCATGTATGACTGGGGTGACATGTGCAGCTTTGATGGACAGGGTTGCATGGTTTGGCAGGAGTATGTCACATATATGGCACAGGGATCTGTCCAGCATGTGGCGATCCTAGTATTCAGACGGTGGATGTCCATGACGTATATCTTAGAGATCAGGATATGGACATGTAGCATGTCCATCATCATGGTGTAGCAGATGTCTTTATGCAAGGTAGACAGCATGCTGCATAGTGGAGGTGAGGATTGTGAAGGCTGGTATCGCCCATACACGCATGGCCATTACCCCTTAAAGGTGATATGTGATCCAATATTGGTCACCCCAGTGCTGTATATGCCTGTCCAATGATTTCCATGCTCATGGATGGCACCCTGTCATGACATGGGTACCTCGTATGACTACCTAAGGGGCCTGGAGACGTCACCAAGTCAGGGAGGTGTACTGCACAGCACCATCCCTTACACAGTGTCCATAATGATGACCACAGCCTAGGTGGTAGTTAATGGGTACAGGGATGTTCACCTAGCGGTGACAATGCTGATATCATCCACAAGAATGTGCACATATGTCACACACCTCACCCACACAGCCCATTCCGTATGTTGTTCACAACAC
This sequence comes from Protopterus annectens, assembly GCF_019279795.1. Lineage (NCBI taxonomy): Eukaryota > Metazoa > Chordata > Ceratodontiformes > Protopteridae > Protopterus > Protopterus annectens. Next base: position 866,998,270 of record NC_056746.1, on the reverse strand, counting down.
TGACACAGCTATTCCTCATAGGTCATGGCCATTCACATCCTTACATACACAGATGCCTAACATTTGTCTGTGTGATATGGGCTACAATGAGGGTGGAGTGCAACACATTAACCCTGTTCTACTGTAGCTGGCACTGGTGTGATATGCACATGTCACTCTGGCACCATTTGTAGTTGTGAGTCTGTCAACAGGCCACTGGTAGAACACTCCTGTAACATACAAAGGTATTTGTAATCAAACATCTGTACTGTCTTGTACATCGGTACTGCTAACATCTACAGTGATAATGGTTCATGGACATGCACACCATACTCAGCAGGGTTATAGTGCGGTGCCACACATTATGACTGTCGTCACCACTTGTGGGTTGATATTATCCAACACCCTATCTGTATTTTATGGTCATGCTAGGCACTTGTACAGAACTTGTGAGCATGTCATGAGCTACTGATTAATATAGCACCCATTCCACACCATTTCCCACAGGTACACTGGCTGTGCTAAGATTTCCAGCTTGCTTATGGTACAACAACTCTTGTACACACATATCTCACATATCCTGTGAGGCATGATTGTATATACATGCATGTCCAACTGTCACGTACCAGTGTTTTGCCTGTCTATAAGATGGATATGTCGTACATGTGGCAATAGAGCAATTGTCTCATGTGCACATTCAATGCTCACCTCCCGACACACGACACTACAGCCTGTGGGGGATGCACTTATGCAGCCCTGCTGGCGGTAATGCTGTCACCAACCCTGACTGCACCTGACAGTCATGTGGGGATGTGTAACATTCGCAACACACCCCACTCATCACATAGTCTCACATGATCTCCACCACAGGGCACACATACAAGGACAACGTGTGCAGTACCTCTCCATACTCTGTGTAGGCACCAGAGGAAGCCCCCATATGGAACACAACATCACCAACTTATAGCCCACAGACTCATGTGTGCCCATCACAAACAGCCAATAGTGTGTTATAACATACACAACACAGCAGTCATAGGTGACTCTGTAGGCGGTCACACTGCAGTTCCACACAGCAGGCTACACAAGGCGATAGTCGCTTACATCTTGCTGTCGGGTAACTGGTTCTGCAACATAACCTATGCACCCATGCCACACCTCACCAGGTACGCTGTGACTTGTCATTCTCCATGTTAGTGTGACTGCCCTGAGATGCCACTTCACAGACTACGTGTGCAGGGACATGCAATAGCTCGCCAGTCTTGTAGCCCTGAAGGTGTGGGCCAAGCCCTGGGGAGCATTATGCATTCATCCAGACCCAATACCACTGTACAATGACTGACTGTGTCACTTCAACAGTTGCCTATGCTTCTGCTGTCATTCCACAGGCATCTGGTATCTGTCCGCTTTGACTGACCTGGTCAAACACAATGCTTTGGCACAGATGACCTGCACCTGTCAGCCCTGGAAGTACAGCTCACATGTAAGGCTCTTGCTGCTTCTATACTGCCTGTCGTGCACAGTTTCCAATAACAGTCACCGGCAGAACGGGAACTGGCAAGCAAGACATGGGGTAATGTGACACAATGCTTGCATCTTCCTCTGTGATGCACGCAGGCAAGGCACACCTTAGAATGCAGCACTCCAATATCTCTGCAGTGACTGGGACCTGCCTCTCGGCTCTGCAGAGCACACCTGCAATGACAGGTTATAGACAGACCATACCTTTCAGGCACATACCTGGACTGGCACACCCACACCTGAGGTGTTCCCACATCCCACTATGTTGTACACACATCCTGGCTAGTTACTTAGCACAATGCATCAGAGGTGCTCCACATGCAACTAACTGTGTCCGGAACCACTATACACATTGTAACAAGCTACAGATTCCACTACATATCCCATGGTTACCAGACCTCATTTGTTGGTGTACTGGACAGTAGGGCTCAGACAGCTACTACTGATGTGTGACTGACACTAACCCACACTTAACTGGGATAGCCACTCATGTACTGACACATCCATGAGTCAAAACCTCCACTCGGCTGGATAAACCCATACACACCACCTCCAAGACCAACATTAACCTTGACATGAACACTACCAACATGTGACTGGTGTTCCACACCTGTGGTCATCCCCTCATTGGTGGATTCTGAACATATGCTAATCAACCTTGTTAGCCACATCCCGGCACCACACCCTTCATGGCATACACAGTACATGAGTACTACAACACCTACTACAGACGTCTTATGACAGCGGTTGTTAATGTCATGACACCCGTGCAGATGGACATTGCACATACAAATGCTGCAACACACCCCAGTGCACTTCAGTAGCATGTACACGACTGCATGGATCATGCTATGCCACACAGAGCCATGATGGTACACACCAGATAACAGACGCCACTCTGGTGGTCAAGTTCCATGGACATAATGTACAACAACAGGTGGAGGCTGTTGCACAGTGGTGTACAATTCCATGGGTGGGGTAGCTCACTGGTCAGCCTCGGTAGGGCCATGGGATCCCTCATCACATACTCCATGACTAGCTACGTAAACATTACTGCAACACATTCCGGGGTGTACCACAAGGCATTATGGTGGTATGTCAGTAGTCACTGGCAATACCCACATCTGCTGTCACATACAACAGTCACTCAGGAACATTACAGACCCAGGTGATGTTGGCAACATGCTGGTGGATGGATTCATGCTAACATTACACCCTCTCACTCACTACAGGGCCACAATCCATGCAGGAACATTGCGGTGTCCCTGCGGTCACACCTACACAGTACTAACCTGCATTCTATATGTCCTGGGACACTGGCCCCATGTCACCTTCCAAAGTCCCAGGCCGTGATGTCCACAAACCTCTGAATGACATGTCTCCCCACTAGGCCACCATATTCAGTAATAGCCTTGTATCAGACATTGTGGCCCCTGAATGGCACACAGCAACATTCATCACACTCCACACAGGTGGCACCACAATGCACGAGTGGGACTATAGTCCTACACACCTGACTGGACTGTTCTGCACGGCTATGGGGCAGATCATCAAGGACGTCATTCACAGAGACATTGTTGGGCTCCGGTCCTTTGATGCCACCCGGGTTGGACTTGTTAGGGCCAGAGCATGGTTCCTACACCTGGTGGACTCCTTTCATACAGTTACCAGGGTAGTTGATGATGGTACGGGAGTCCACACATCCTACATTGTCCTCTCATTGCCTCTCAGCGCCGTTCTCCATTCTGGTATTGACAACATACACATCAACCTGCACATCGTACCCTATGTCTCAGGATGTTATGCAACATGGCTCATGGACAGGACACACAATGAGGGTAGCATACCATAGTACCTACTGCATTTCAGTTACATTTGGCATACCACAGTCCTCAGTCATAGGGCCCCACATGTTCAGTATATGCTTCCCTGAGGTACAAGCTAGCACAGAGGGACTTTCCTGCCTCGCTTTACAAAGCCCTGCATACAAAGCACCATGATTGATCCACCAGCTGATACTGACTCCATCCATACGGGTGTCACTGTGACAGATACCTGATATGAATATCATGGCCTCAAGCTGCATGACACAAGGTCCATGGACATCACCTTTGCATTACACCATTCACCCACTATCACATAGGTGGAAGTCCCCTACATACGTGTCACATTGTACATGTTTGTAGTACACACTTATGTCACACCCACTTCTGTGATTACCGTATTGCCACTGTGGTGTGGATATCCTTCTACATGGCCACACTTATCTGTACTGGGTGTGTAGCTGCTACATAGGCACCCATTGTACCTCTGAACTCAAGACTTCTACACACATTCAAGGGTACACCACCCCATTTAGGGTGTACCTTACACAACAGCTACAGCTTTACATACCACAACATTAACACGCCATGACGTTTATTGAGCTCTGACAGCTAAGGTATGCAGATGAACTACGGACACCACGTCTGTACACATTTGCATACTACATACTCAGGGGTGACCTCTGCTGAACAGACAGGGCCCATGTCCACAACAATATTAACGGATATACTCCACATATGCGACATACGCAGATGCCACTGTGAGCAACATGCTCATGGATATGTGCACATGCGCAACAATGAGTGGGATGTGCTTGAGGGTTGCATTCCCAAACCAGCCACTCACCATGCTTTGGAACATGACTCCTATGTACATCACACAAGGACACTCAGTAGCACTGTTCATGTGATACCTCCCTTGGTGTTTGGGACACACATGTACGCCAGGGATCACTGCAGTGGATGTACTGTGCAGAGGTGCAGGTAACACATGGCTCTGCTGATCACAGGACACTACCCTAGAGAGGTGCCACTGGTGTGAACACTGTGGTTGTGCTTACACATAGACTTGCCAGACTGCATAGTACCCCACTATGAACCTGTGAAGCTATTACATGTCCTTTGTGCATGGTTACTTGGTAGCCCTTCCATTTAGATTAGCTATCATGCTATTACAATGTCCCATGCCTACAAGCCATATGTATCCTGTTATTGTACATGCCAATAGACGATACCTGTGGTATGCATGATATGCCTGTTATGTTGTGTAGAATATCTGACATATCTACCTACAATACTATACATTACACATATTTTACATAGTATCCCATAATGCAAAACATACTTGCACAGCGGGACCACCTTAGACATGTCATTGTCATTATATGCCCATACACATGTCTATTGTGACAGTATATCAACATATACTATCCCCGGCTATGGCACGTACTTGTTGGACGTACGCGGGTTGTATGTAATTGTTCTGTTTAAAGCCCTCATGTAGCATCCCTTGTGGTGTCTGTGATGTGTACCTTGTGGCCCACAGCTGGATGCACAGTTTCTGTAAGCTTAAGTATGCTCAGCAAGACATCACTACATAAATACCTTTTCCCACGTTATGCATTGCAGACACTTTTAATTAATGCAAAACGAGCTATACATACAGTAAATAATTAATACAAAACATGCTATACATATACTTACATACCGAGTGTTCTACATACCTTGTTATCGTTACGTACTTTCATCTCTCTCTCTCTCACACTGCTTACACGGGTATTTTGTATAAGCATATGGTTTGAATGTCTGGCAAGTCTTCCTTATATACGTCGATACCTGTAACATGTGTTTTCCTGCCGCCTATTGGTGATTCTGAGTGACTAATTACTTGCATATCAGCTTTGCAGCTACTACATTCACCAATTAGCGGCAACAGTGGGGTATAATTGACTTCTCCACTTGGGCGTTGGCCTTTTGTCCTACCTTCGGGGAGACGGCCTGTATTGTGTTTTGTTATGTGTAATTGCAACTGCTATGCATAGAAACAAGTATACTTTGGATTCATGTCCCCCATGGATTGTTTGTGACAGCTAGAGTGTGTGGTTCAACATGTGGGTGTACCTGTCATCCCAACGTCTGTTAACGGACTATTGCAAACAAAACCTGTAACATCGCCGTTTGTTCCATTATACAATGGCTGCAATTTTGCATGGTGCCTTTAATTGTGTCTCTCACAAGGTATGTCGATGGTTCTGCAGCTGTAATTGACTGACTGGATGTTTGTGCTGTTATTACAGTCTATATTGCTATAGTTTCTAGTGTGGGAGATGTCGGTGGGTGTACGTACCATATACAGGTTTGTGGGGCTTGCATTTCTACATATTCCATATATATGTGTGAGGGCTCCGTCCCTTATTAAAGAGCTAAAAGTTAGTAGACTTATGTTACGGGATTGTACATTGGGCCGTTGTTAATTGGTTTCTATATAGTATGCAGGTGAGGTTGATACTTCCATACCTCCGGAATTGCAGCGATATGTAAAGGAATATGTCTACATGACAGCTATCCCGTGTATTTCTGTCCCAGATATTGCAGTCATTGCAGTTGTGTTGGTAACAGAACCTCTTTGCCATGGGTTGACACCTTTTCATATGGCCATTGTTGGACATTTCCGGGACACACAGCGGTGTTTACAGGCCAACACATAGCCACGGTCAGTACACAGGATAGCACATACTTTTATCCTCAATACATACCTATTGTTGTTGGACTTTGGCTACTTATCATATTGCATGTAACATTCACGTTTCTTACATACAGGCATAACTATTTAATGCAACTATTACAGTATGTATGGGACATATTAATGTCCTACGATCTCGGACATTTGCCCTTTGTAATGTTTTATGTCAGGACACACCTGCCCAGGGAGGGGCTGTCCCTCCTAATGTGGGACAGGTGGTGACCGTATGCCTACGGCTAGCTATACCCACACCTACCGTAATCATCTACCTCCGAGTTGGCACTAGCAGACACATGATGCGAACACACACACACATTACAGTCACACAGGGACGCACAAGGCACCCTCATCACACATACACAGACTATGGCACTCACACACACAGTTGAACACAGTACCTACATGGACCGCAACACCGGCAGCGGTAACGAATTATCCATTCATATCATCATACTATTACTCGCGGTTGTACTGTTCTCTTTCGGTCTTTCAGCCTCGTGGTTACGCATGTCGGTATGTTACACATTCTATAGTTGGCGGTATCCTAAGTATTTGTACCTCCAAGGTATTATGAATATCGTTGACCTATCTATATATATTTGCAGATATCGCTGAATCCGTATATATCAACATATAACACTCTATCGCCCTTTCTATCTGTATTATATATATGTATATATATATATATATATATATATATATATATATATATATATATATCTGATGGGGAAAGTGACAGGCAAGCTGCACCTTTCATTGTGTACTTGTTGGTGTATACTGTTTCCTGGACTCCACACGTTTATGTCTGCACCTGTCACATTACACACCTGCCATAGGTTAGGGTTGCCAGCTGTCCCACTCTGCGAGGGACAGTCCATCTTTGGGCAGTTGTGTCCTGCAAAATATTTGTAAACATGGCAAATGTCCTGTGATTTTAGAACATACTTATTTCCTATAGTTTATGTAATAATCGCATAAAACAGTTATTCTGTATCTGAACCAACAAACAGAATAAGTAAGTAAACATTACAAGAATGAGCTTTTATCTAGGCAAAACAGTGCAGTTCTGCTTTCTGTACTGGCCGGGTGTATGTGTCGGCCTGCAGACATCTGACGTATGTCCCACATTAGTAATTTGAAGAGGTGGCAACCCTACCATAGGTACATCTTGCCTAGCAATAGTGTTAGGTGATTCTGTACATGATTGCGTGTTCTACACCTGGCAGTGGTCGTTTTACCCTTCAGAGCAGGCGCTATTAGTACAGGGGTAAATAATGCTGGTTTCACCTGTTCTGGACATCATTCACCGTGATCTGCACGATATTCGGAGTAGCTTATCCCTGTTTTGCGATATCCATATAGTCATATTTAAATGTCGCTTACCAGCAGTGGGCAATGCATATTCCTGGTAACGTGTGCTAAACATATGATCTGATGACCTGCATCCGACATGCATTACTCATGCCTTCGGGATTACGTTACATCCCTTGCAGGATGTGGGACCGGGAACATGCACGATGGTCACTGTATTTAACATATGGCCATCTGGGATTTGTACACGTGTTATGTCATTTTGTACATGGAGTACACTACAGCTGTTACTCCATACTGCAGTCACATGGGTAACTCAGTTAGTTTACATATTGATGAGTCCAGTTAATGGTATGTCCATGTGATGTTTACTGTATGTGCTCCGGCATTGGGTATGTATATCACAGTGAGCCACAGACGATACTGTGCTACACCTTCAAACGACCGTGGGTGGAGCATGCTGGGGTGACGAATACCTGTCATGGGTACACTCCATGCCTTGACACAACAGCCATGATTATATTATGTGGAGCCCCTCATTAATGCAGCAGGGACTCCGTGCTGAGTGTCTGCAGAACAGTGCTTAAACACATGTGCTCCCATGATTGCCTCTGCTCCTCTACGCGACAGTTGGTTACTCGATGTTGTGGTGACAGCGGACACTGTTTGCCCTGTTTGGTGTATGGCCTCTGACAATCGGCCATGTACCTACCGATGTACCTGGGAACCTATACACACAGCACCAACATATGCTGATAGGCGCATGTACTGTTCAGGTGTTGACATTCTGTGTTCCAATAGCTGTTGGTGTGTACAATGTTTGAGGGCTGCCTATGTAGGATTCACACAGTGGGCCACCTATACATTACAATTTACAGGTGGTCGTGCTTGTGCGCCATCCATTTTACTGTGTGTGCAGGTGGAGAGGTGTGTCAGTCCGTAGGGGCCTACACTGTCAGCGTATGTGCTATACGTTCCCTCTTTGCCAAGGCGTAGGCATATTGGGCAAGCCTCCGTCTGCCTACTGGGGCTGGCACAGTGTGTTCATGGTCTGAATCCCTCTGTGCCTGTGATGGCCTTGGCAAATGCGGTGGGCTATGAGGGCCTTCAACATTTTGTCCCTGCTGCAGCTGTTTCTGAAGGATCATATTATGTAGCATGGCACATACTATGACGATGTGGGCACACGTGCCTGGAGAGTACTGCAAGGCTCCACCAGATGTGTCCAAGCACCAGAACTGTGATTTCAGCATCCCGAACACACGATCTATGATGATTCTGGTTTGTGCGTGTGCCTCATTATGGCGTTCTTGCATGGGTTTGTGTGTATTTCTGATGGGAGTCATCATCCACAGCTCCAGTGCATAGCCAGCATCCCCCACAAGGTGGCCATGTGGGATGTCCTCCCTGACAAATACCTGATATATCTGTGAGGCATGCCAGATATGGGAGTCATGGTAGCTTCCAGAGCTGACAGCACACACATCCATGATTATGCCCTGGGCATTGCACACTACCTGGCAGTTGATGGAGTGGAATCCCTTGCGGTTTATGTAGCGCCTACCATGCTCACCAGGTGGTGACTTGATTTGTATGTGCGTGCAGTCTATCGCACCCAGTACCTCTGGGTAGTGTGCCACATGGTGGAAGTGACGCATATTGCTGGCCAACTCCTCCTGAGTTCGGGGGAAGCATATATGCTCATTGGCATGTGGTAACATGGCATCCAGGAACTGGTATAGTACCCTGGATGCTGATGCTTGTGAGATCCCCATTATATCTCCAGTTGGCCTTTGAAAGGTACCTGTGGCTAGTATTCACATGCTTACACATACCTTTGTGTCCACTGGGATGGGTTCCCCTCTGTTATTTCTGGTTCTCAGGTGTGGCCGGCACAGCTCCACTATTTGCTGTAAGATGTCCCTGTCCACCCTGTAACGCTCTACTATCTCCAGATCATGTAGCCCCTGGTTGGTTACCCTTGGTCTGAACACTCTTCTCCTCCTCCAGGGCCTGCGGTGGTTGTCGGCATCATCCTCCACAACACCGTCAGTCTCTAACACATGCTGATGAATCACAGCTATGGCAGCTCCCAACATGTACATTTTAAAAGTTCCCCGTGTGTTTACACCTGTGGTGCAGTGTTTGGGAATTCACAGGTGTGTGTAGGGTGCTTTCACACTTTATACTATTGTGCTGTGAACACCGATGATATCATAGGGTGTGTATGTACGATCATAGCTACATGATATCTTATGTGTTTTACTACCGGAACTACTATTGTGGTTCCTTTGGTGTTGAATTACATTTGGCTGCCATGGATTACCTCTTGACCTTCCCTTTACATTTCTGCATGTTCCACCTACCATTTTCTGGCATGCATATGGCAGCCTGCTTTAATTTGTACTTTCCTAGACCTGGCGTATCCTGCGTAATGTGTGCTATTGCCGGTCTACTGTCGGTTTGCTTCGCTCTGCTATGACAGATCTCCTATCTTTGCAATCCAATGCCTCCCCTCCTTTCTTTGCATTCCAATGCCTCCCCTATCCTGTTTTGCAGGTTTCTGCGAGCAGACATGACAGCTGCCGTCGATTGGCCACCGTGAGTTGATTGGTGTTGATTGCTCATTAGTATGCCAATTACCCTATTTCAGCATTTCCTTCTTTTCTTCCCCTGACCTTCCTGTTTGTGCTATTGTTCGCACCGCGTGCATCTGCTTACTGGGTTTCGAGCACATTTTCATCCCCATACACATGCGCTTTTAGGCACCATGTGTGCTCTCAACTAAATGATTCTATACCTTCCTCCCCACCCCTGTCCTGCAGCTTTGCTTAGCAACGGCCAGGCCAGATTTGCATTACTCCAATGTGCTTACTGCTACGGTGGCCCACCCCTCTGCTGATGTCATGTATCTCCTCTGAGCCACTCCTCGGTGTTATAGCGCTGCGCCGTATGGTTCAACCTTCATCCAGCGGGACATTTGTGATTCAGTATTATCTGCCTCATTTGCATGGCATTGACTACTAATTCATAGTTACCGCGCCGAACACTGTCGTAGGCCCTTAGCAACCCTTGCACCTTGGTTGTGATGTTCCATGCTTACCATTGTGTATTATGGTGTACACCTGATTTGTATTACATTGCAATTTTATGACATTTTTATATATTTTCTTTATGTTCCAGTTTGCGCACACATGCCCTGCGGTTGTACTTTGCATTACTGTGGACATGACATTAAAGTTGTTTTTTAGGTGTTGTGCATCCTTTCTTATGCAATTGACTGTGTATTTAGCCATTGGCATATGTTAACTTTGTAATACATGAGTCTGGTCCGCTTCCATAGCTCAGATGTTCTGTTTGGGAAAATGTAAACCGTGTTTTTTGGTTTACATTTCCGTGGCCTTACTCTACACCTGCACCACTTCATGAATCGCTATATGCCTTCATTTGCATGGTGCGACACTGCACATGGGGTGATTAGCATACCTATGCCGAGGGCTGTGCAGTTCTGGCGTACGCCGGTAGTGCACGTGGTATTGGATCATACCTGAATCACTCGACGGCCATATTTGGCGTTATTCCGCCTACGGTACGCCTGCGCCTGGCACAAGCTTCATGAATCCCGGGGATAATATTAATGAAGAAGTGTATAAATCTACAAGTGAACACCTAAGCAGGCTGAAAACCATAGCTATAATTGCTAAGGTGGAAATGCAGTGAAAAATGTTAAAAATAAAGCATTAACACTCTGGGGATCTGTTCAACTGTGGCATCTAACTAAGAAAGCACTTAGTCTGAATGAGTAAAAGTATCAGAAAACAGCACCGACGTCTATTTTCATTGCAAAATATTCACAATGTTTAATATTTGTTTATAACAATATTAGCATATATAATGTTAGCATATAATGTCAACATTAATCAGTCCCATATCAGACTTTTAATAGTCTTTTAAAAAGTGAGGCAGTTTTCTCAGTTCTAGTCGGCTTTTTATGGAGCAATAATAATTAAGCCCCGATTTTCTTAAAGAGTTCAGTTTCAGCTGCCACAGTAGTTCACATTTTTCTAAAAGATTATGGATGGCCCCTTCCATTTCCAAAAGATCCACATGATCAGTAATTTGAAATTTAAAACCAGTGTGTCTTTTGTGAAGCTGCAGGTGCCGAACCAGTGCATTATTTTTGCACTTGGCTCTAATTTTGTAAAGATGGACAGAAATCCTTCTTTTAAGTCTGTTTTGGGTTTTCTACACATAAAATGCTTCACAGTCATTGCAACTTGCCCTGTAAACCACCTGCATTGAGTTACTGTTACCTCCTGTGTTGGTTTTAATCAGTTTCTTTAAATAAGGACAGAAAAACATGTCTCCCTTCTGTATGTGCTGACAAAAAACACAGTTGGCTATACATTTATTGCTGCCCATATCCAATGGTCTGGGTCAACCTTGAACCCAACTTCTGGTGTTTCTGGCTTTCCTATACACAAAGGAAGAAGCTTCTCCAAGGATGCCCATTAGATATGAGCTTTCAGTAATTACGGCCTAATTCTCTCAAATAATATTAATGATGCTGTGATAGACAACAGTAAAAGACAAGATACAACTGTCTTTATATTTGTTGTCCATAGATTTCTTTAAAACCATCCTGTAGGGAGTGTCACGTTCTGGGGAACTGTACTTTTTAGTTCAATTATAGGTTAAAGAAAATGCTTCTTAACATATTGCTTTCATATCCTCTCACCAAAAAATCATTTTCAAGATTATTTAGGTTGTTAAGGAAGGGTTCTATTTTCTTGGTGATCCTGGCCAACCTGTATCCCTGGGACTTAACAACATTATATTTTGTCCTGGTAGGATGGAGACTCTTACTATGTAGTAGGAGGTTTACTCTGGTAGGTGTTCTGCAAAGATCTGTGACCATTTTACCTTTGTCCAAGTCTTTAGTAATCTGCATATCTAAGAAGACTGCTGAGGTGAGGCTGTGGGAAGAGGTGAAATGCAGGAAACTGGTGGTTTGATTCAGATAGTTGATAAAATCGTCTAATTTAGCACTGTCTCCTTTCCACACAACAAGGATGTGATCAATAAAGCTCAGATACACTGTAATATGGTGCATGTATTCTCTGTTGTTAAAATATAATCCTCCTCCCACTTGCCTAGGGCTATGCTGGCTAGGGTAGGGTCCATAGCTGCCCATATGGCTATACCAGTGTTTTGTTTATAGCAATTTCCATTAAATGCAAATAATTGTAGCTAAGCACCATATTTAAAAGTTTATGTGCTATTTTATGTTGTGCTGGTGTGCCATTGTTTTTTCTGTACAAATCAATCACTGTTTCAATACAATAATTATTTGAAAGTGCAGTATATGATGATTCATCATTTATTATTAATAAAATGCTATCAGCATCAATTATATATATTTTTTATTTTCTTTAAAGAAATCATTAGAGTCTTTTATGTGTGAAATATTCTTCTCAGCCAGAGGTTGTAACAAAAAATCCAGGTAGATGGCAATAGCTTCAGTCAGGGTACCCCCACTTGTAACCACTGGTCTGTAAAGAGGGTTTTCTTTATTTTTATGTGGCTTAGGGATTTCAAAGAATTTAGGAAAGTGGGGGGAAGGTGCTATAGATAGTCAAACAAGTTATCTGTTAACAAACCATCATCATAAAGTGCAGTCACGGTATACCAGTTGTTGTATGATGCCTTAATCTCTTCTAAAGTTAAAGATTCATAATAGTTAGTGTCACTCAGCATTTCTTTTATCCTCTTGTTATAGCTGCTGGTATCAGTGACAACAATATCCCCTCCCTTGTCAGCCTTCATAACCTATCAAGACATATCTCTGCCTAGCGCTACCAATGTTTTTTTCTCGCCTTTGTTAAGGTTGTAGGACTTTCTCCGTGCTGGTTTTTGCAGTACTTTCCTGATGTCCATTTCACATTTGATCTCAAAGGCCGTTAAACTTTGGTGTAAGGGAGGGAAATAATTACTGGATCTTTTTATTGTTTATTCAATAGTTTTTTTCTCAGTGGTATCAGATTTGCCATGGTGCAGAACTTTAAGATTCAGTTTTCTGAGATAGGATTTTAAATCAACCAGTACCTGTGCTGTGTCAGACCTGCAGTGGGGAACAAAAGATAATCCTTTTAAAAGCACACTAATCTTAATGTCAGTAAGTTCTTTTTTGGAGTAATTCCACACAAAAGGGTAAGTTAATAGCATGGCTGGTTTCTTCACCTGACTCTGGGTCCTGTGGTGCAGTATGGCTCACCCAGGTATTTCATTTCCCTCATTTCTGTTCATTGCTTGGTTCTCTGGTCTTCCAGAAGGGCTGTGGTGTGTAATAACGGATATTCCAATTTTAACTAAACTGTAGACTACCTACTATTTTATTATTTTGTAGTACATACATATTTTACAGTTCGATTTTTATTAGTGAACAAGGTGCATAACATATTTCAAGGAGTGAACTTCACACCCTCCACACTGTGCAGTTTCTTCTTGGTTTGTTTTTGGCCCACTATAGGTTGCATACTGGTTTTTTTTTTTTGAGACTTTGAGGGATACCACAGATTTTTCTTTTTGCAGGATATAAATACACAGATCAGGAAAACTGTACCTACATCACATGATGGATATCATCAAAGACATATGGCATATATATCTTATTGCAATGTTACAAATAATGATAACTACACTTGCGATCAATTCTATGTATGTTTCACAGAGTCTATATAAGATAAGCATATAATCTGTTTACATGGCCAACATACATGACTTATGTGATGCATAGAAAAAAACACCTGGTAAAAACTCATAGGAAGATGGTGGTGTTGAACAGGGATGAACTTCATCTAGTGTAGGGGAAAAAACAGCATTACTGATCACATCATTTAAACCATTAACCAGGTGAACACAGTTAAAATATACAGAATGAGTGACATACTCATACCAGCAGTGCCATGAAATGAGGCTGAGGCACTAACAAGGTAGTGGTTACAGTAACTGTATAGTGACATTCACCTGTCAATCCCTGGTTTAGTTCCAAAGTAGATGGCCCTGTGAATTGTAAAACAAACAGCATTACAAATGTTGTTTGGACTACTCATTTGTATCAATACATGTAATTAGACTTACATTCATCATCCTTACCCTGTGTGGATGTATGTGCATGGCTCAGCTCTGTTGCTGCAAATCACAAAGTACAATACATGAATATGCATGCTACAGCAATATGTGGTGATTGTCTCAATTCACAGCCATGTAATAGAAATAAATACATACATGTTTGTCCTGGAACTCCAGCTTCAATCCCATCACCATGAATACATTGCTCCCCTCTTGCTGTATGCAGTTAGGCCAGAAATATGGTGATGTCATAGTGGTGGTTCATCACCAGTAGCATCCCTTGATCTGTCATAATGTGTCAGTCTGTTATCTGCACAAAGGATCATGTTTGAGCAGCATCAGTTAGAGGCTTCATAGGATTGATTGTGGCTTCCAAGTGCATTGATCATGTTGGTGAGGTCTGTCCAGATTTCATTTCTCCAAACAGTATCACCTGAACAGCCTAGGAATATCCTTGCATTGATTATGATGTCATTTTCCTGGGGAGAGAAGCTATCACCTCTAGGATGGTTGGCCATCTGAAAGACAATAATACACACATGATAATATCTATGTTTGAGCCAATTTATGCATTTTATTCTATGAACAGCATATGTCAACATAAACAGCATGTATTTTGGTGCAACGAAAATATCTGTATGACACTATTTGTGATAAATACCAATGTGGTATATTACAAGTAACACCAATGCCTTTATACATAGCATTGCTAAAATCAACATAACTTGTACTATCTTTACAGTTTGTGAGATCAATTAGAATCCCTGACAATACATATATATTGCATGGAGGTCCAAAGGCAACAGCATTATGCACATGAGTCTGCTTGCATGTCACATTCAAATACTACAACAAATAACAATTTCAAGAACTTACGCAATGCATGGAGCAACCTCAGGATCCATATCCAGGCAACAGACAGTACAGATCCTTAGTATATTGAGCCAGTACTGATAATACATTTATTAAGAATCATCATTGAAAACATATCCATAACAGCAGCAGCACATATTTTTAATAGTTTTGTTAGGAGATATGAATTAAGAAATATCTGTAATATCAACATCACATACGGATAGTGTCAGAATCCATAGCTTTCCATAGTTACACAACAGAGTGCAAGGAATTACTAGTAAGAATTGTGGATGATCTGTATATCAGTCTTCATATACTGTTAACATTTGGAATGGAAGTCTGTCTATACAACTGCATATGGGACTGAAATAAACTAGAAGAACAACACCTATATGCTTAAAATTCAAGACATCTCTCTAGTAACATTATTACAACTTGTGTTAAAGATAACATTTTGAGTAAATATTACCTTAACCATGTACCTTTTGAAATGACTAACTTTAAGAGATTTAGTAATCACCTTAACAGAAATGCTACCAATTACCAATGTACCTCTCACTCCAAATCACAGAATCAAAGTGCACCTTGTGTGTACCCACCTTTAAGTATCATTTGTGCCATACATAATCAATGAGGTGCATTAAAAGTCATGTTTTTTTTAATCACATTCATGCACATTTGAATTGGCTTTATGCACCAAAACACACAGGTGTACCACATAAACTCCCAGTAGGTATTAATAAATGGTACTATGTGTGGCATGTGCCCATTATGTTCCAATGATCTGATGACATGACTTTCAAATGTTGAGTTTGAACATTTACTGATCAGACCATTGCTAACTATGACGTGAGTGGTTCCTCAGTGAGAATTTCTATGTTTTTGAATTTTTCCAGACTTCTTCAACTTAAGGATCATGATGGCTATTTCAAGGAGGCTGAGACATGTCCATGTGTCCAACTGGACCGACAAGGAGATGACCCAAATGTTGACCGTGTATGCTGGATTGGAGTAGAGGATAAGAACCTGACCCAGGAATTTCACCACGAGTGACTTGTGGAACTGGATCATGATGGAACCTTGACAGAGGACAGGGATCTAATGCACTGGAGTGCAGGTTCATCACCACTATGATGATCTGCATCAGAGGGACATGGAGGAACTTTGGAGGAGGATCTCTGAGGTGCAGAGGCAGCCTGTACATCCCTACAGTAAGTATCAATATTCTACATATACCTAAGCATTGCTACAGATTTTACAGATATTTCTCTGTCCCTTATATATCAGCTAGATGTTTTTATAACCATGTATTAGCTTCTGTGACAACTAACTCGTGGAGATAATTAAATGGACTTGGTAAATACTGTTCTCTTAACTATGGGTTTGATTCTCATGTTATTCATTTATTTAATAACGTGTATAATATCCATAAGTATGTAACAATTAGCTCATGGAAATAATTAAGTGGACTTGGTAAATACTGTTCCCTTAACTATAGGTTTGATTCCCATGTTGTTCATTTATTTAGTAATGTATATAATATCCATAAATATTTCCTCTGCAGATGTATCTATGTTTTGCAGTATTTAACTACATAATTTCACATAGCCACTGCCCTCATGCATCACAGATGCCTGTTGCACCTAGGCAGTAAATGAATGTGCAGTGTGTGGTTTTCCATTATAGTCCTACAGTATCACCTATTGCACAGGAATAAAAACACATATATAACTTCATTACATCATTTCTCCTAAACAATTACACAGACGTGTTGATTTAATTTCCAAAAAAAACAACACTGGGTACAGGACACCATAGAATATAAATCTCCGACAACAAATGCAATAAAATATTAAGTCCACCTTTAAATATTATACAACAGTAGATTTAATATTTTATTACATTTGTGGTTGGACTGTATTCTATGGTGTCCTACACCCAGCATTCTTTTTTTTT
Organism: Protopterus annectens; assembly: GCF_019279795.1. Lineage (NCBI taxonomy): Eukaryota > Metazoa > Chordata > Ceratodontiformes > Protopteridae > Protopterus > Protopterus annectens. Next base: position 866,980,951 of record NC_056746.1, on the reverse strand, counting down.
TTGGTTACTAGTTTGTTTTTTGAATGCTCGTTCATTATTTTGATAATGTTTATTTAATTTAAAACATAACCCCAGATTCTGCAAGCCTTGCATGGCTTGCAGGATTAGTGCAGGAGCTCCAGCAGGCGATATGTCTGCCATGCGAGCCAGAAATAACCTATAGGGGCATGCATGAGCGCTCCTGCATTAGTCCTGCATGGACTCAGCCCCTGTATGCAAATTACCCCATTTACAGGAGAAATCCATTCAAATGAGATGAATTTGCAATCCAGGAAGCTGGAAACCGGCTGTGCAGGACTAGTGTAATCTGTAGAAATGTACTCTGCCAGTAACGGAGTACACTTCAGCAAATTACTAAACGGAGCCATGACAGCTCCAAATAAAGGGTGGATATCATGTATAAAGCATGCCAATGGCCAAGAATACGGCCATTGGCATGGAAAACACTTGGAAAAAAAAATCAACTTTTATTTTTTTTAGCCAATCTCAGCTGTTTAAGCGTAGGGCAGCGGCGTGCAAACGGGATTGGGGGAAAATAAGAAAATAAACCTAAAATAAGCATTCTAACTAAAATCAGTATTCTGCCATTATACTCAATGGCAGGCAAAAGACAACATGGCCAAGGAATAGTGGTTGCTAAGGGGGAGGCTCAGTGTGGGACATGTAACTATGTATTAGCAGGCAATCCTATGCAAATGAGGGGAATGATAATGAATCCCAGATTTACCCTGCATGCTAGTCAGCTCCCAACAGAGTAAGAACAGAAATAGCTTGGTGCAAGCTTCGGAGTTAGCTGACATCAAAGGGGGTGTGTCAGGCATACTATAAGAAGATTGGAGCCCTGTGGCTTGGGTTTGCTCCAAGCTTAGCACAGCTAAGCAAGGGGGTGTGTCTGAGGTTGCCTAGCACTCTTTACATTGCCTAAGTGGGTGTGCACACCGTGTTTTAAAGGAAAAAAAAGTAAACCAGGAAATAGCAGCTCTGTGAACATTTGAGCACTGTGTTTGCACAGCACACCCCCGGGCTTAAACAGGAAGGCAATGGGAAAACAGCAGTAGGAAGGTAATCTAGAATAACTAGCATAGCTGGCAGGTGAAATGTATCAAAATCAGCCAATTACACAGGCAGCAGACCAGCCCAACCCAGAACACTACTATAAACTATGCAAACATCTTTCCCTCTTTTTTTTTCCATAATCTACACCACCAGTGTATACAAGCGGGGAAGTTTTAACAAACAAAACAACAAAATTATAGGGGCTGCAATAGCTATCATATGACAACATGTGGAAGAGGCTGAGGGTGGTGAGGATGTGAATGCTGTTGACCAACCCACAGTGAGGAGATGGAGAAGAGTGTATAGACTCAGGGTAACCTACCAAGGGCTACATGAGCTAGAGATAGTGAACCGCTATAGGGTGGCCAGGGACCTCTTATAGCAAAGTGTTGAGCTGTGCTGGCCATGCCTGACACACAGAAACAACAGAGGGGAACCCATCCCAGTGGATACCAAGGTATGTGTAGGCCTAAGAATACAGGAACCTTCCAAAGGCCAACTGGGGATATGATGGGGATCTCACAGGCATCAGCATCCAGGGCAATCCACCAGTTCCTGGATGCCATGTCAGCACATGCCAGTCAGCACTTATATATTCCCCAGCACCTGTGAGGCATTGGCCAGCAATATGCAGCTGTTCCACCAAATACCAGAATACCCTGAGGTAGCGGGTGCTATAGACTGCACTCACATATGCATCAAAGCACCACCCAATGAGTGGGGTAGGGTCTAATCAACCGCAAGGGCTTACCCTCCATCAACTGCCAGGTCATGTGCGATGCCCAGGGCATAATAATGAATGTGTGTGCTGGCTGCCCTGGAAGCTATCACAATTCCCAATCTGTCATCTGACACAGCTGTACCAGAGATTTCCCAATGGGGACATCCCTTATGGTCACCTAGTGCGGGATGCTGGTTATGCACTGGAGCCGTGGCTGATGACACCCATCAGAAATGCACACACACCCGAACAAGAACTCCATAATGAGGCACACCCACAGACCAGAATTATAATAGATCATGTGTTTGGGATGCTCAAGTCATGGTTCCAGTGCCTGGACACATCCAGTGGAGCCTTGCAGTACTCACCAGCTACATGTATCCAAATTGTCATCGTATGTGCCATGCTACACAATATAATTCTGTTGAAACAGCTGCAGCAGGAACAGCACGGGGCAGGGGCACACAGCCCCCCATCATTGCCAAGGCCTGCACAGGCACAGAGTGACTCAGAGGAGGAACAACATGAGCCTGCCCCAGTAGGCAGAAGGAGGCATGCCCAGTATGCTCTGGCCTTAGCAAAGAGGCAATGCATAGCACATACACTGACACAGGAGGGACCCTGGGAATGACACCTCTCTCTGACTTGCACATACAGTAAAATGGATGCCAAACATGACACTACCTGTGCTCAACCATGTGTAGGGAGTGTACTATGTGCATCCAACATAGGCAGCCTTGCAGCACCACCATCAATACTGGGACACCCACAAGGTAAGTCATTCAACCTACCAATTGCCGAATGGAGTAGAATGTGTTGTTACCTGTATCTATGGTATGGATGTGCGCATGCAAGGGAATCGGGTGGCTGAATGGTATGCCAGCAGATAATAAACACCTATAGTGGCACCATGAGATCTGCAACAAATACTGGTGTCACCATAGTAGCCAGTACTACACAGAGCAACAAAACCCACTGCAGAAAATGTGCTGGGCACATGTGTGTCCATATGACTCGCACATGCCAGTCAGGGAGGTTCACATACCCAACAACAGTCTCAGCCAGCAGGACAGGTGTAGATAAACACAAACAAAGGCTGTGCTATGGCCTCTGATTGATGCCTATGGGTAAACCCCCCAGGCCAACACAGACAGACTACAGCAGGTCAGGCAGTGAGATGTTAGTTCTGAAGGGTAGGAAATCAGAAACTAATATGTAGGTCAATCAAAGCTAAGACCTGTAATACACTGATATGCCTCTAGTAAGCATGATAGGTTAGAATACAGACTAAAATGGAGTACCTGACATACCACTACAGTCATAGCAAATGTGTACAAGTGTCAGGTCTGCCCCACCCAATCCTGTGTAGAAATGTAGAAACAGTCAGGTGTGTCACCCCACAATCCTATGCAGAAATGTAGTAACAGTCAGGTGTGCCCCCCCAACTCCTATGTAGACATGTAGAAACAGTCAGGTGTACCCCTTCCCCCAATCCAGAGTAGAAATGTAGCAACAGTCAGGTGTTGCCCCTCTCAACCACTGTGTAGAAATGTAGAAACAGACAGCTGTGCACCCTCCCCCAATCCTGCATAGAAATGCAGTAACAGTCAAGTGTCTCCCCCCCCCCCACAATCCTATGTAGGAATGTAGAAACAGTCAGGTGTGCTCCCCCCAACCCTACTTAGAAATGTAGTAACAGTCAGGTGTGCCGCCCCAAACCTATTTAGAAATGTAGTAATGGTCTGGTGTGCCCCCCCCAGTCCAATGTACCCATGTTGTACCAGTCAGGTGTGCTCCCACACAACCCTATGTAGAAATGTAGTAACATCTATGTGTAGGTACAATACCAGTGGAGCACAGATGCACAGAGGTGGCCAAGGTAGCAAGATAGGTTGTAGCATCTACACAATATGCAGGTATGTATGTGTTAGGTTGGTGTGTGTTTCATATTGTTTGAGTGGTCAGTATGTATGCATGTTGAGGTAAGACCTGGTGGCCATTGCCCACTACTGCTGATGACAGGGATAAGTCCTCACAACTGCAGTGCCAAAGACAATACCCACCAGTATAACACATGCTAGCATTAATCCATTGTAAATGTATGGTGGTAATATGTGTCACCATCTGAAAGACTGACACGGGAAGGCTGTTGGGCTCGATATACAAGCAGTACACAGGGGAAAGTACTCCAGACATACAGTATATATTGTGCCACTGTGAAATGAAGACACCCTTGAAATTGTACATACAGGTATGCATCACATTATCTGGTTCTGTAGTAGGGGGTGCCAGTGTTGTCTGCCTGAAAACTTGTAGATCACAAAGGAGGTAGGACTGATGTATTGGGAAACAGCTGATGTACCTGCACATGCCAGCATAACTGGAATGCCCAATGCATATCTGTGTGTTAGATGTAAGTAGTGTCCATAGCACACATGCATCCAGCTCACGCAAACACCACCCACAAGTACCTTTCTGGTCGTATCCCTGCTGTGGGGCATGGGTACAATATGACCCTACCTGTATATGGCAATAGCAAATGAATGCAGCATGCAGTGCAGGTGTCCCATGCAGGTGTGTCGCTAGCTGTAGGTAGCACCCTGCCAGCATCCACACCACCTGAACAAGACTGATAGAAGGTATTGGCATGAACACCTAGCACACCTACCCTGTCACCCCAGGGGAATATACTGTATGGCGGTCTGAGACTGTAGGACTGACAGAATGCAACTGCCTGCCACATCTGGGCCGCATCAACACCTCATGGCCCACAGGCCTCTGCCAAAGGCCTGTGTCTCACATGTACTGCCAATGCATGTTATGTCATGGACACCCAAATAACAACATAACACACTCCACATAAGCCATATGCAAGGCCATGTGGACAAACCACAGTAACATGTCAACCATGTCCCACTGCATGAACTGTGGATCAACACCAACACACAGCTGTGATGGGGTGATAACCTTAGGGAAAGTATCAGAGAATGTATGCATAATGTATGGAAGAGGATAGAATAATGGGGGGTGGGAGCATGGGCAGCATGGAATGTGCAAGGTCCAACACAAAGCTGTGTGCACACACTATCCCTGGCTGCAAACCCATAAATGGGTGGCTACATACCTGCCCATACACCACAATAGGGGTAATGTCCTGATTCATGCCCCCTGCCTCTGAATAACCTGTGTGAATCTGTGCAGCTGTGAGGTATTGCCACAGCTATATAAGGCCATACTGTCATGTCGATGGATGTACAAGTATGGGATCCTCTGCCAGCACTGTACCAAGGTGCTGAACCAGATACACAAACCCAGCAGCAATTGTCTGCAGTTCCCCCTCCAGAATGGCATAACTTACCATGAAATGTAGGTGTCTGCTCACAATGCCGCACACAGCTGCAGTTGTCCACCTGACAGTACATGAGGACAGAAAACATCATGGTGTATAACAGTACACATGTCTAAATATCTCTGCTAACAGCAGTACCATGTAGCTGAAGCAGCACAGACACAATCACATACAGTACACACTATCCCCTGCACACTTTGTCCCCATATTGCCAAATGATCGATGGATACCCTGCAGAAACAGTTTGCTACCTGTATGTGTACAACACAAAGGTCTGCACTGGAGTACAAACTACCTGGAATTGATCCACACATTCAATACAGAAGGACATACTGGGCATGCTCACACACTTAGAGAAATGAAGACAATGTCAGACAACAACAGACTGAAAGGTCATACTGGGCATGCTCACAGACTTAAACAAATGAAGCCCATGTCTGCAAACAACAGTGGACCATACATATCTGGCAGTTGCAGATGTTAGTGCAGACACACCTCAGTATGCACCAGTCATGCTTTGCACACACAGGGGATAGGAATACAGACATATAACCAAGGACAACATGCTATAATAAGCCAAAATAGACATACACAGATGTGTAGGAGAGAGTGACTGTGACAAGGAGCCATCTATTATGAGGCCTGTCCCACCCAGCACACAGACAAATGGCAACAACCACATGAGGTCTAAATGTCACTCACTGTAAACATTAGACACCGGTATCCATCAGCATTACAGACTATGTGGTGCAAGTGCCAGCTGTGCAACATGACTGTAGAAGGAAGTAGTCATCTAGTAGCTGTATACACATACCTGTGGAATATAACCCTGTATGTGCCCACATGTGGTGTATCAACCTCTAGATGAATGGGTTATGGCCCATGCACACACACACTGCCCTTCCCATAGCCCTACTATGACAAGCCTGCTGAGGTCATCCACTTTGAAATACACCTTTGGGAAAGTTGTAGCCCAGTATTCTCTGTGGCATGTCCTATAACTGCATAACGCTGTAGTATGATAAACTAGTTAGGTAGAAGTTCTAATCCCTGACATGGCAAGTGTGTGTGTGTGTGTGTGTGTGTGTGTGTGTGTGTGTGTGTGTGTGTGTGTGTGTGTGTGTGTGTGTGTGTGTGTGTGTCTCCGTTGAGAGAGCAATGCCTTTTAGACTAGTCATACCCACTACAGTTCAAATGTCCTACTTTGGCAAGACTGCTGATGTCATTCACTGTGAAATACACCTTTCAGAAAGCTGCAGCCCAGTAATCTCTATGGCGTGTCCTATAACTGTGTATTTCTGTAGTGTGATAAACTAGTTAGGTAGGAGTTCTAATCCCAGACATGAAAACTGTGTGTGTGTGTGTGTGTGTGTGTGTGTGTGTGTGTGTGTGTGTGTGTGTGTGTGTGTGTGTGTGTGTGTGTGTGTGTGTGTGTGTGTGTGTGTGTGTGTGTCCCTCTGTCTGTGTAAAGAGCAATGCTTTTTAAGCTACTCACGTTCACTACAAATCAAATGTCTTACATTAGCAATCCTGCTGATGTTATTCACTGTGAAATACACAACTGGGGAAAGACTACTCCAGTAACCCCCATGGCATGTCCTATAACAGCATAATGTTGTAGTGTGATATAGAACTCTGATAGGGGTTCTATTCCTACACATGGCAGGTGTGGATGTTTGTGTGTGTTTTTCTATGTCTGTGTAGGGTGCAATGCTTTTTAGGCTAGTCACACTCACTACAATTCAAGTGCCCTACTTTGGCAATCCTGCTGATGTCATTCACTGTGAAATACACCTTTGGGGAAGGAGTACTCCAGTAATCTCCATGGCATGTCCTATAACTGTGTAGTGCTGTAGTGTAATAAACTAGTTAGGTAGGAGTTCTAATCCCAGACATGGCAGGTGTGTGTGTGTGTGTGTGTGTGTGTGTGTGTGTGTGTGTGTGTGTGTGTGTGTGTGTGTGTGTGTGTGTGTGTGTGTGTGTGTGTCTGTGTTTGTCATTCGTATCCTGTGTGGAGGTGGCTGTGAGTGTGTAACAACTGGACTCATTGTGGAGTGGGTTTTGCAAATTTCTTATATGGTGGACCTAGTATATGTCACAATGTCCACCATACAGGGATAACAGATGTGAAATAGCTGAGAGGCTGGGGTTCAAATCCATACCCCTACATGTGACATCAAGGCCAGGCAAACAGAGTTAGCAACCCTTGTATTACCCACAGAACACTCTCAACCCATGTTTCATACATGCACACACTTGCCTAGGCCACAACCTCTATTTGGTAGTACACTGCATATTGCCCACTGATAGTAACCATGGTGTGATTGCAGTGGGCTACAGAGGACATGGCACCCTGTCCATCAGTCCAATAGGCATGTGCATGCAGACAGTGCACCTTCCCAATGCTCCCCACTGGACACCTACAACACCTGTGGTGCCATCAAATGTGACCCACAAAGGACATACCATGCCTGAAACACATGCCCTGTATGGACAGATGCCACTGACACCAGGGAATACCTGTATCATGCTATCAACGTAGGTGCAGGGTCAACCTGCTGTCCATTAACAGTTCCCGCCACATGAGGCCAGGACTGGCACATCTGATGATAACAATCTGTGTACACAACATGGGCAAGACACCCAAGGTACAGTTCCACATGGCTCTGTACATGCAAGTGGGACATGTGCACATCCCAGACACTGTCCATGTCATGGACTAAGGAACACATACATGGCAAGCAATGCACAGCAATGGCCACACACTATAGTTACCCAGGTGACTGGATGGTGAATACAATACCCACCTGTGTGGGCAAATCCAGACACTACACCCCTAAGCCACACTGCAGACTATTGTCATGTGGCCTAATGCCAAGGTATACCCATCACCTAGCCTTGTATAGCCGTGTGGCACAGTTGACCACTACACACCCATGAAGCAATGCACCCATGCATGTCAGTACTGGTACCCTGTGTCTGTGTGTGTTGCATTAATGCCTATGACCACATTCCCACTCACTACAACCCCCATTGGCATACTGAAGCATGCTGTCTGATGCCAGACACCTCCACATACCCTTTGCCTATATAACCTCTGTATAACCCCTGTGGTGCATATGATACCTACACAGAACTGTGTTGTGGCAATCTAACTAGTGATGAGTTGTATTCCTGACTATGCCAAGTGTGTCAATGTGTGTGGGTCCCTGTGCGAGTGTAGCTGTGTTGACGCTGACACCTGTTCATGCGGACAGGCACGTGTACTACACCTACCGTATAGCTAACATATCACTGTTGCAGATGTCACTCAACATCAAATATACGTTTGGAGGGCTCCTCAAAATGTAACCTATGTGGCGCATCCAATAACTGCATAGACATGTGATAGCAATACATAGTCAGTCAAGAGTTTGATTCCCTGTACTGGTTGGTGTGTGACACAAACATGCTTAAGTTTTACTCTCCCACCCCTCCCTGACTTATCTTTGCCTCTGTCTGTCTCTCTCTCTCCCCCTCTCTGGTGGATGTGGAGACTTACACCTGCTTTGCTTAGGCAGCAGCATGTGTATTGTAAGTGATGCTCATCATCAGCTGATGGCGTCTGCATGAATTGCAGCCCTCCTCTAGCTGATTACATGTGGAACAGCTGGCTAACATTCCCATAGCCAATTGCATGGAAACACACTCCAATATCTAGGAACATCATATTGGTGTTGGACCTTTTCATTCGCTGTGAGCCATAACTAGATCTGTTGTTTGGCAAACAGCATCACAGATGGATTAGGGATTTACCTCTGACAATATATACTTTGGAAACAGGCCAACACACAGGAGGGGGATGTGCCTGACTTCACTGCAGACTGTAAGTGCTGTTATACTGCATTTGGAGTAATGTTGGTTTAACAGGGTGTGTGTGGATATGGCTGTCCTACATGTTTTAATACCTGTCATGTCAGTGTTATGTTTATGAGGAATCCCCACCTGTAGGGTCATCTGCAGACTGGGCAATGTGTGGTGCCTTGTGTTTCTTGTGTTACCCACAGAGCACCTATCTGTGAACTGCAGAAGGTAGTGTGAGGGTTGCAGTCAGTAGATGGTGACAGCCGTGAGAGTTACTGACTTCATATCCCTCATAGGACATATGTTGCAACAAACCCTATTACAACAGTAAATGTATGAGGTTATCACAGCAACATGTCAATATTGGCCCTGTGTTTGTGCCTCCAGCCTCAACTCTGTCAACCTTTGTACATATGTCATGCAGTAAGAGGTGCATATGTTCGGTACACTGTATTTATTGACATCATATCTGATAACAAGCCAGTGAGATATCAGACTGCTACACATGTTATGTATAGTAGGGGTCATATTTGAGGACATAACCTGGGAATTCTGTGGTTGTGTGCACAGTAATGAGGTCTGTTTACTTATGATGATTGTCAACAGTGTGTGCATTGTGAATATGTACCTTGGCCTGTGTACAGACTGTGGTAGATGCCATTGTTTTTGGTCCTGTTCTATCTGATGTTATATGCTGCTCCACTGTATGTTACCCTATCAGCTTGCATGTTTGTAGGGCCAAACACACACATGTCCCATACCACAGAGAGGCATCAGACCATACTGTGTTGCGGCCCAGTATATGTAGGGTTGGTGTGTAAGTGGCACATATGAGGATGGATTTGATCAGATAGCCAATATACTGTAATATTACACTAGCTTACCATATGTGGCTGTGGCTGTGTTCACACTGGTTGTGGTTATGCACTTTCATACGGGTGTCTGATACTCTGTGCTGTGATATGCCTGTAGAGCCTGTTATCTATGCAGGTACATGTGTATTCCCCCATAGGAAATGTAGGCCAGTGTTGAGGCAGTCTGCCTGTAGCCTACACAGTGATTTGTTACATGCCTAGCAGCTTAGTGTACTTACCCAGTGAGATGTCATGTCCAGATACTTGCCAAATGTACTGCTGCTGGGCCACCATAACAGTCATGTATGTCAGACAAAGCATTGGGATGCTGTACAGATGTATGTCACTAACTAGTGGGTAGTAGTTGGCCATAGCACCTCTGTACCAGCGGTTACTATGTGTCAGGACAGACAGAGGTGTATGAATGCATGACCTATGGGAGCAAATGTATACCAGTATTTACATGATATACCCATCTACATGGCTGTTATCCACATTGTCAGGCTTGGTCCACATGTCCTGCACTAAGGGGTTCTGTGTATATCTCTGGACTGAGCAGAGTGTGTCAGACTGTCCACATATATTGGCCATATATCAGCTGTAGACCACAGGAGCATTACTGTGCTAGCAGTGGTACTGTACTATGATGTCCTTATGATGTCTGTCAGTAGCCAATGGCGCACATGTTAAAAGCAATTGTAACCTCCCACACACACCATGTCTGTGAAGACAATCTCTATTACAGTAGCAATAGTCTACAAATATACCTGCAATACATACCTGACATCCCCTTGCACTAAGAGGTTGGGACTATTGGGGGTGAGGTAGGGCTCCACTCCATGTTTAGGACATATGGTGAACATATATGTATATATAATTATCCATATATATATATATAGATATATACACATATACATATCAACATACATAGATGGATCTGTATATGTACACACATATATATATATATATATATATATATATATATATATATATATATATATATAAACACTCAGACATATACATATACAGAGCAATATATGTCTACACATATACAGATAGAGATACATATGCACATATACATATGGATATCAGCATATATATTGACATTAATAGGTATATCAGACTAGATATGCATGCACATATAGTTATAGATATCTACATATAATCCCACATAAATAGGCATATCTGTACACATAGAATGTGCATACATATATAGCTATTATATACATATATCTAGATATACATATATATATATATACATATAAATATATATACATATATATATATATATATAGATATATATATATATATATATATATATATATATATATATATATATATATACACACACACACACACACACACACACACACACACACACACACACATATATATGAAGAGATGTACACATGGCCATATATATGTTGCACTATACAGATGTGTATACAGACATATGTATGAGTATACATGTGTATGTACATGTAGATATATATAAACCTATTATATGTATATAACCATATTCCTGTCATGTGTAAACCTCACAGTTGTGTATACCCTTCCAGATGTATCTCACTGTAGGTATCTGCTATGTGTACATTATGATAAAACAACATATGTAATGCAACAGTCATATTAATAACAAGGACTACACAATTTAGGAAGTAATGGCAATTGTTCAATGCTACTCAATATGTGTATTGACAGCTATATTGGTAAAACAACAGCTGTCTTCACAGTGGTCATGGCGTAGTGGTTGAGTGTTGTGAATTTACTGTACACAGCCCTGAGTTCAAGGGCTGTTTATTTTCTTGTTGGGCAGAACAAGGGCTGTCAGATACAGAGTGGTTAAGGGAGTTTTGCGCAGCTTTAAGTGGGGTTGCATGGGTATGAGCAAAGCTAAGCGGTGCTAAGCTACTGGTAAACATACAGGCGCTTACTCTGTGTAGGCTTTGCTTACCAGTGTGCAAATCAGCTCAGCTGTTATATTGCAGCAATGCTGATACTTGCTAAGCATGGCTTAGCCCTGGTAACCAGGTCACATCACCCAGTCTGATAACATAGCAGGGTAATGACATCTGTAATAATTATATGTAATGCCATGTACAATACATGCGCCTATGTGCTGTCATTACAGTAGCAAGGGGTATGAGTGCCATGTGTGGGACACAGATGTATATGAGGCCTGTACATCACTGTTATCCATGTGAATGTGTTACATACAGGGGTAGTAGCCCAGGGTATGTGCTATAACACTGGCATGTAGTGTATCATGGCAGCACTACTGTTGACAGTGCTTACCCAGGCAAGAGCAGAGTGCTAAATGTAGTACTGACAACAGGCACACCTGCAGGCATAGCTGGACACTGAGGCCTCCTTGTTGTATCCCTGGTGTGTGAGCTGTGTCACAGTATATACCCCTTACTGGGCAATGATCCTGTGGAATGTAACTGTAGACTACCATCTGTACAGCACATGTTAGTGAGGACTTCTGAGATGTAGTTATGGCATACATATTGTTGTCAAATGTCTGACTGTCAACACACTCATCCTACTGCATACCTACTTGCCAAGCTGATGACTGTCAGTCCCTGTACAGATGTGCAGATGGCAGGTATCCAGCTGGGATATGTACAGACAACCTAAGCTTGATTGACACTGACATGTCTGTCCAGCTGTGGAAGAACTGGCACATATAGGAGATGTCACCCTGTATGCACCACCTGCCATGGGTACCTCCACTACACTACCACAATCAACAGAACATGCTTGGGTACAGGTCTCCATCACAGAGACTAACCATGTGTTGTAATGCATGTTGCATAAATGTCAACTTGATCACCTCAGTGGCCATGTGCAGGAGGCACCTGGAGGATTGGCTGATGCATGTCATTCTCACCCTGAGGGTCATCACAGTAGTGTCTGTCAATAGATTGTCTGGTGCCACGTGGCAGTTGGCAGGATACCACTGTACACACAACCCCTACACAACCAATCTCCCCTTGGACAATAGCTAAGTACACAGCTATGACCACCTTCAGTGATGCACCCCTGTACTGACACATGTGTACATGTGCATGACCGAGTATAGCAGTGTCTGTGTGTTAGCACACCTCTACTTGGGAATTCCATGATGGCCTTCACAACCAATGCAACACCCTTTGCCATAGTCAGTTGTGGATGCTGCTGTATGAGACATTACATGTCCCCTGTTAAGCTCCTCCGCATACCGGCTACACGAGCCTTGCAGTACCAGCACAACAGTGTTTTACAAATGGGTTGAGAGGCATGGTATACCCATTGTGTTCTGGCATGTGTGTGTAGTTGCGCATGTCTGTATATCTGTAGGGTACAGCATTCTGAGGCCACATACTCCTGTTACAATCTCCATTGCCACACAGTAGTACAGACAGTGTTGTTGCTGCCCATAGGTGAGGCATGACAATGCAACACCCTACTACGTGTGTGGCATGTGCATTAGATGCATATCCTTGTAGTAATACTGTTGGGGTATACTATGGGTTGTATCGCAGTCATGGCCAATGTGTGATGGTGGGTTTGGCAGAGTGTCATCATGGGTTTCAGGGAGTACAATATCCACTGGGGTATATGGGTGCTGTGTACACTGTCATTGCACCAAGGTACACCTGGCATATGTCCCATGTAGCACATTACAGTTACCACTGTCACCATCAACCATACAGGTAACTGATACCACAATACAAGCCAGTTATGCATGTGCTGTGTGCAGCCTACCTGTAACACATTGGACACATGGTCAAGTTAGTTAGCAGAGATAGGCCCTGGTATCTCAAATGTGTGTGTGCCTGTTATGTGTCTGTTAATGTGTATATGAAGGTATGTCACACTAGGTATTGTCCATATACACCCATTACATCCCCATTACCATAACATACATGTCTGGGGATGTTCTGCATGTAACATGTAACCTGGGACACACCTCACCCTAAACGCTGTGTGGTGTGTGCAGTGTAAGCCACACACTTTGGTATTACTACATAGCTAGGTAGAGGTCTAGTCCCAGTGTTGCCAAGTAACAGTGTGTGTGTATGTGGATGGGTCTACATCAGGTTGCAGGGTATACACACCTCAGTGGGTCACCTGTCCATGTGGCACAGGCAGTAACTGTTTTAGTAACCTGTAACATGTGTTCAACTGTACCCCAATTATATCACAGCCATGGTGTCACCACAGTGCCATACCCCATTGTGGAACATGACTGCAGACCATCCTCGTGCTGATACATGTACATCTACAACACAAATGGATACCATTATAGAGACCACAACCAACCAGTGTTACTAACAGCTATAATGCATCATTGCTGGATGGCTACACTAGCTGCCATATATGGATTACACTTTACTCCTTACATGTTACACTGCAGTACTGTGGTACACTGTAGTACAGTCACCACATGCATCAGAACTATATTAGTCTGTCCCTGCATTGATGGTATGGATGACAGGGATGTGGCACATGCATCATCATATGCACAGGGTGTGATGTTGGTTTGCCAGAAGCCGAGGGTGGGCCATACATTTGACACCATGTGTGTGGTTGAGGGGTGGTCTGCCATGATCTGGGTGTGGTGCTGTGATGTGTGTAAGTATGGGGTTTCCCTAGGTGTGTTTCTATAGTGTGTGGGTATGCATGCACACAGTTCTGCCATGTGGCTGCCCTGCACAGGTGTTTATGGACAGCTGCAGACCATACCTGGCAAGGTGTGCAGTTCACTGCCTTTGGCCATGAACCCATGGACTGTGCCTGCCAGGAGTTCCATGGGCACGTCTAGTTACAGGCATCTATGTGCTACTCTCACCTGTTGATGACAAATGTCTGCTTGTACCAGGCCCCTCTTGGGACTGGCCAGGACCACGTGCACGTGGCCTGCTGTGGTGTGGTGTGTACAGCACCTCCCCACACACAGCCGGGGCTGGTACTGCCACTACAGGAGCCCCTTGGTGTCCTAGCACATCCACATTGACTGCCAGCTGTTGGTGTTGCTGTCCTACATCCATGCAGTCATCACTACATTCCCACCACACGTTCAAGCATGGACAGACCATGGTCGATGAGGGCCATCATCTCACCAGACCATCTATCCATGAACTCAGTTAGTGCACGGATGGCACCAGCCAGTTCACGGGCGTTGTCATTTGCAGATGTGAGAGCATCCCCTCTGCAGCCTCAGGCCATGTCTGGTGTAAAGTTCCATACGTGCCTGCGCTGCCATGACAGCCTGAAACATGCACCTGCTGGTACCAGCTATGTCGGCTCTGCCAGGAGCATGATGCCCAGTGGCCCTACCATGAGCACCCTGGGACATCCGCCTATGTGGTGCCCTGCGAGACATCCAGCTATGCCTGCTGTGACCAGACACAGTAGGCATGGTTACCACACATTCCTGTGCACTCCCACCAAACACCATCTGTTTCTCTGCTATGGCCACTGGTGATGGGGTATGTATAGGCACTGAAACTGTGTGCAGGGTTGCAGTGTCTAAAAGGGGGATGTCAAATGTTATCTCAGTGTCGGCCCCTGACAACCCCACCTGTGCCTCAACAGTACTATCATCATCTTCAGTGTCTGTATGGACACCAACATCAGATTGCTTGCAGGAGTGACCCTGACCCACCTCGCCACCTGTGGGGTAAACAATAAATGCACTTTAAAACCTGTACAATACAGTACACACACACACACACACACACACACACACACACACACACACACACACACACACACACACACACACACACACCTCCATAATACCTACCTGTCCACGGCTTTACACACAGTCCCATGTATATGTCCATGTGGTACCCCATCCTGCATCACGCTTGTTAACATACACACATTGATAATACTCATTAACATATCAGTCCTCTAAATGCCTACACAAGTAGTCACAACACAAGACCTATTGCAACATTACCTGCCTGACCTGTGTGTTGTGGTTTTACATGGCTTCACTGCTGTCATTCGGTATGCACCCTCTGTATGTCTGGACATCATAAGCATGGCCCTTTTATGTGTGGGTTACTATGTTCTATCCATAATATCACGCACTGGTGTGTCATGTGTATGTAATGCTCAGTACATGCCAAATATGCTGCTCATTCAGCCTATCATGTGACAGCTGTAATATTTGGAAACACTCCCTGGTTTTGACTAGTACTTCCCCAATGCATCTGTAGTGCTGCATACGTGGGTTGTAGGTGACATCTCTGCTGAATGCAATATTAAGGGTGCACCTGGTGTCTACCTTCCCTCTCGATGCCTGTTCCATGCTACAGACCATATTATACTATCAGATGTCTTGTGATTACACACATGGCAAGTATTCCTGGTGTGTAATGTGGCAGTCCATGTACATGTACTGCATGATCCCAGAGGGAGGTACTGCTGTATGAACACCCCACAGTCACACATGCATAAATGGCCAGCCACAAAAACACACACACATGCACACAAGCATTCTACATGCATCACCCTCCCTCCACTTCACCTGATTGACTCTACAGACAAACTAACTACCCACCAGGATGCACAAACACACATACAGGTGAGGTTGCACAGTCATAGTACACACAGTCCTCCTATTACCCCTCTGTCAACATGAAATAACATATGGTACCCAACAGCATGCAGTGCAGCTATAGTCAATCCACGCTGGCAACAGTATACATGTGTGTGATGCATGTGCTGTGTCACTAGGTGGATACCACTGCGCCCATGAACACGGTATTTCTGTGCACCTATTCTGCACCCTGCCATATACTGTGCATCACACCCCACAGGTGTACAGCCCATTGCTGAATGTGTACTACTGTGTCAGTTATGTCAGCTTTAATGCTCACAGCCCCTATGTTTTCCACCAACATACCTGGTATGATATGTGGTCAGATGTCATTTGTGAATGCCTGATGTCTGATGCACAGCTCTCAACATCAGTGGACCATGTATGACCAATCCAATACTCTTACACTGACAACCATCAGACCATACCGTGACTATGGGGGGTGTACACACCTTTATTGATATGACGCACCCATCCTTGATCTGCCATGGGACCACATCACCGCATATCTCAGCAGTAATGTGGAAGTCAAAAACCACCAACTGAAGCAATAATCCACCAGCGTAGTTGGAACAATTTATTCGCACACTTTCAAAAAAATAGATTCCAAACAGAACAGTGAGACAAGCGCTTTCGCCTGGTATATTCCAGGCTTTATCAAGTCAAAACACTAAACTAGTTACACCAGTGTGTTTAAATAATGTGGGTTAATTAATCATTGAATGCAAATTGATTTTCATGTCTTCTTTTGTATTTAATTGCACCAAAATGGCAAGCGCAGATCCCCTGGACTCGAGCAGTGAACGAATACAAAATGTAGACCTTGTTTCCTTTCGTCACACAACTTTAATATAAAAGTCCCAGCACCACAAAACACATCTAGTTGTAATGGTTAAGCGCTTTCATCTGCAACACCAGATTTCTTCAGAACCATTTACCTCCACGTACCACTTCCTTTTTAAAAACAATTTTGGCGCCAAAAAATTCATTATTATACAATTAAAGCAAGTTTGCACCATTACATTTGTACATAAAATATTCATTTTGCTTAAATAAACAACAATTATTTAAAAACTACCCTAAAAACATGTATGTTCTATTTACATTTACTTATACTAAAGTGCATTTGTTTCAGTGCATAATATATTGGATTACATAGGTCTCTATTACTGTCTACCTAATATAAATTTTATAAACTTGAATATTAAATATAAAAATATAAAATATATAAATATATAAATATATATAAATATGTATATATGTACTGGGCTGATAGATTACTTTTATTCTAATGCTAAAAAGGGTTTGATACTAATGTGATCATTTATCCCCGGTGGAGATGTGGCATCTAAACAAATCTGCCACTTACTTTCCAACCAGGCCAAGTTTTCCAATTACCTCCCCTATCACTTACCTCGACCTGATCTATGATTGCAAAGTTAAATGTGTGTTCACTACCCTTTTCTATGATATGTCTGCTTAATGCATTCTTAGAGTCTCCTTTCCTAATTCTGTACAGGTGCTCATATATACTGCTTTTGAATTTCCTCTCAGTCTTTCCTATATAGTACATACAACATTTAACACACACAGCTATATACACGATACGCTGTGTGTTACAATTACCCTTCTTAGGATATACTACAGATTTAATAATATTCTTAAGCCTAATCCTAACATTGGTATTAATATATTTACATTGACTACATGCACCACAACACATAGTACCCTTCTTACTGTTACCTATGTATACTTTTTTCTTTATCTCAATCATTCTTTTTAAATTGTTTCCAGTCTTATATACTATAGATGGTTTCATACCAATTATATCTCCGATAGGTACAGAAGTCGAAATTAAATCCCAATGTTTCTTCAAAATTTCAATCACAATGTTGGTGTATGGATTGAACCTTATGATACATACTCTATTGTCTCGATCTGATTGAACTTTAGTACATACCGTACTACCTGTACCCAACAAGGGTACATATTTGATACCCCATTCTTTCTTGACATATGAAATAATGTTGTCCAACATATATTTTGGGTATCTTCTATCAAGGAATAATTTGGATAGAACATCCAATTCTCTATGCATAACCTCCTTAGTTGATGACATTCTGGCTACACGTATGCATTGGCCTTTCACTACATTACGGAAAATATGAGCAGGATGACAACTGCTGAAATGTATATAATCGTTTGAGAACGTAGGTTTTCTGTAGATTCTAGACGCAAACCCCTGTCCTGTAGTACTAATCCAGGTATCCAAATATGCTATTCCAACTTTGTCATACTGGTAGGTGAATTTAAGAAATTCCGTGGTTTTGTTAAGGTACTCTATAAACTCATGTATCTTCTCCTCCGGGCCTTTCCATAAAATGAACATATCGTCCAGAAACCTTGTGTATAATCCTATATATGGATAGTATACACTGGGAAATATAAACATATTCTCCCACTCGAGCATGACCAAATTAGCAAAAATGGGGGCACAAGAGGCCCCCATTGCTACTCCACGAATTTGTTTGAAATATTCGCCCGAATGGAAGATGTAATTTGATAATGCAAATGATCACATTAGTATCAAACCCTTTTTAGCGTTAGAATAAAAGTAATCTATCAGCCCAGTACATATATACATATTTATATATATTTATATATTTATATATTTTTATATTTTTATATTTAATATTCAAGTTTATAAAATTTATATTAGGTAGACAGTAATAGAGACCTATGTAATCCAATATATTATGCACTGAAACAAATGCACTTTAGTATAAGTAAATGTAAATAGAACATACATGTTTTTAGGGTAGTTTTTAAATAATTGTTGTTTATTTAAGCAAAATGAATATTTTATGTACAAATGTAATGGTGCAAACTTGCTTTAATTGTATAATAATGAATTTTTTGGCGCCAAAATTGTTTTTAAAAAGGAAGTGGTACGTGGAGGTAAATGGTTCTGAAGAAATCTGGTGTTGCAGATGAAAGCGCTTAACCATTACAACTAGATGTGTTTTGTGGTGCTGGCACTTTTATATTAAAGTTGTGTGACGAAAGGAAACAAGGTCTACATTTTGTATTCGTTCACTGCTCGAGTCCAGGGGATCTGCGCTTGCCATTTTGGTGCAATTGTTCATTGTTTTTCTGCTTTTGGTTCTTTTGTATTTAACCCTAAGTGAACCAGAAACTAAAAAACATACATGGGTTCAGAAGACAAAAACTTACATAACCGTAACTGAATGAATTCTATTAAATAGTTTACAATTAATACATTTTAAAAACCGAAGTATAACTTAAAAAATTATGAACATTTCACTAAAATAATTTAAAAAAAAATTTTAAAAATATACAACTGCTGCTTTCAAATATTGAAAACAGCCAAATCTGTGTTAAAAAATGCAATGACAAGTCATTACCTATTGAAGAACCTGCCACGTGTGTGCTAGTGAAAGTGTAACCAAGTAAATTTGAAAATCAGAAGAAAACCAAGATGTGAAAAATAAGAATAAAACAAATCATGAATAATCGAGAGTTTGGGATAATGTATAATAATATATAATTATAATTATTTATAATCTGGTCCTTCTAAGCCTGAGCACTGAGCCTATACTAAGTAAACCATTAAGCCCTGGTGGTTTTCCTGCATCAAGCTTGAGCTGCCAGATTAGCTCCCTAAACTCAAGTGTAGATTCCCAGTCTCCCCCTCTAATATGTGGGTTGACCTGTTCCAGCACCATGAAGGACAATTTGAAATTAGGGCATTCAAGAGAATGCTTGTAAAAGGCATTACTTTCCTTTTTGTTGTCAATTTCATATGCATGCTCATATAACCTCTTCCTGAATTCATGCTCCGTTTTACCTACGTAAAAACATCCGCAGGTGGAGCATAAACCAATGTAAACGACCCCTTTAGTGGCACAGGAAAAATGCCCAGATGGCTTAATGTTGATGTGACGTGCCCTTAAATACATGTGATTGTCATTTATAACTAAGGAACACTGTTTACAGGCACCGCATCTGTAAGTGCCGTTAACTTTCTGTTGTTTCCCGGTTTTAGCATTATGTCTTTTCTCAAAAATTGCCTTTAAATTCTGCCCCCTTTTTCTAACAAAACTGGGTTTACTTGGTATAAACTGTTTAAACTCTTCATTGTTTTGTAACACAAACCAAAATTTTTTAATTATATTTTCGATCTGCGAGAAATCATCTGAAAATGTGTACACAAAATTTTCATCTTTAACAGTGGTGTGTGTGTCTATGCCCCTAGTTTGAGAAAGGTTAGTTTCTGCCACTCCTAATAGAGGGGGGTATAAAGAGTTCCTCTTTGTAAGCACCTCGTTGGTAGTGGACTCAATAAGTTCCTTAGGATAAGCCCTTTCTGTGAACATGTTGTGAAGGGTTTCAACTTCTTTCAAAAACTCATCCAACCTACTGCACATTCTCGAGGCTCTGATCAATTGCCCCTTGAGAATGCCTTTCTTTTGATGCAAAGGGTGTTGGCTTTCAAAATGCAGTAGAGAGTTCGAAAAAGTTGGTTTCCTAAAAATCTTGGAGTGTAGTTCCTCAGTGTTCAAATCTTTGAAAATGGTTACATCTAAATAGTGTAGTTCATTTTCACTAATGTTATGAGTGAAAGTGAGAAAGTCAGTTGTTGAGTTAATATACTGCAGAAATGCTGTCAGTTGTTCTTTAGTGCCATTCCAGATAATGCAAATGTCATCCAGATATCTACAGTAGAAAGTGACATATTGTCCCCAATTGGTTTGGAAAATGTATGCCTGTTCCCACCTGTGTAGAACAACGTTCACATAAATGGTGGCGCAAGAGGCGCCCATCGCTACACCTTTAAGCTGCTTAAACAATTCACCATTAAACAACATAAAATTGTTCTCCAAAACTATACCCATCATCTCGGTAATTAGATTGGCAAAATTGTTGCTTAACTTAGTTTCCAACCTAAGAAAATCCAAAAACCATTCTAGCCCTATAGTATGGGGAATGCTGGGAAAGAGATCCTTCACATCCACAGTTACCATCAATGCTGAAGCATTACATTTGTCTCTGGGAAAATTTTTAAGAAATTCCCAGGAGTCCTTACATACGTGGGTTAAGACAGTGGTGTGTTTCTTCATGATGTAGTCAATGAATTTAGCTATTGGTTCTGTTACTCCTCCTGCCCCCGATACAATGGGCCTGAAAAGTACAGGGTCAATACCCTTGTGGATTTTGGGTATCCCGAAGATGACAGGAGTCTTGGGTTTGCCCACTTTGAGGAAGTTGTATACTTTCTCGTTGATAAAACCCTGCATTAGGTAGTCGTAGAGAGTGTAGTTAATTTTTGCAATGGCAATATTGTGCTCATTACGGGAGATTAACCCGTATTGGCTGGCATCATGCAACAAATTGTGCATGTATGATTCATAATTAGAATCATACATGAGCACAATGCCACCCCCTTTGTCTGGCTTCATTACCCTGATACCTTCCTTCCTTAACCTGGTAATGAAATTCAACTCGTTGGTGCTCATGTTGGCCTGTTTAGATCCATTGGTGGTATGATGAATGTTACGTAACTCGTTCTCAACTAATTCTTCGTATAACCTGATGAGTGGGTGCATGGGAGGATTGAAAATACTTTTCCTCTGTAGGCCCTGGGTTTGTTCTTCCTTCCCTTTAAAAAAATGTCTCAGGTTTAAACCCCTAGTAAATAACTTGAGCTCCACCAACAAGTTGGCCAAATCAATGCTTTTGGTTGGTACGAAGTGAAGCCCCTTCGTGAAAATGTTAAAAGCTGTCCAATCTACCATTATGTCAGTGTAGTTATAAATGGTGAAATTGTCAATTTTGAATAGTTTACAGTTAGACATTTCTGTAACTGTAATTTTACTTTGATGTTGAATACCTTCAACTACCATATCAGAGTTCAAATTGGTTATTGGAAAAAACTCTATAGATGGATTTACCCCACTGTCTAGTTGTAATTCCACCTCCCTGTTGTTCTCTGCTGTTTGTAACCAAAAGCCCCCGGTCTCCCGGGGCATTGAGGTAAATCCTGATTTCGTTGCCTTCTATCTTTTTCAGCTAACCACTCACTTCTGCGTGGGGGTTCATTAAAATTTTGGTGAAAAACATCATCCACACCATTGTCCACTGTGCTAAAAGTTCTTGCATTATATGTAGGTTTGTTATGGCAAGGATATGCCAAACCATCCCTATATTCATGCAAGTCTCTGTCCAACTTCCTAATTTTTCTATTAGTTATTTTTAAACAAAACTGATCTACTTCATTAAACAATTTATCGTAATCATGCTTAATCATGTCAAAATTGGAGTCAGAGGTAACAGTGTGATGCAAAATTTTTAAATCTTCCGTAACAATGTTAGCTTTATTCTCGTACTCGGCAATCATAACCTGTAGTACTTCCAACCCTGCCCTATCAAATATCTCACATAGCTGGTTATAATGCACTGAACCATGTTTGACAAAGTTTGGAAATTTAAACAGGCGCAATCCCTTTGGTACACGTTTTACCCTTACACATTCACGCAGATAATCTAGTTCACATTGGTTGCTTCTTAGACTGTACAGTTTGTTTTTAAAGTCATCAAAGTCTGCTTCAATTGGAGCAGGACTGGAAGAGTTTACAGTACCTTTGTGAAAACGAAAGGGTTGGTTTGCCCAAGAAGCAAAATTAAACTCCTTAGGTTTATCCCTGCTACGCTTTTGATGCGGGGCATTGTTGTTTCTCTGAGTTACGGTACTTCCATTCGATAAATCACCCTGGGATTCAGCGTGAGCTTCCAAAACTGCCTTTGTTCGGCCGTGGTTTGTCCGTGAATTTTTGGAGCATTCCGCCTCATGTTCATTGCCAGTACAAACGCTGGAAGCAACTTGTTGCTGTTGGCCATTGAGCAGTCCTTTTAGTTCAGCAAACATGCTGACAAGCTGATTAAATTCCGCTCTGGTAACCGGAACATCGTTTTCGGTGCTATGCAAAAGATGTGGTGTGTTAGCTGGATTGAACGCCTCAGTCGCTTCGGTCATGACCAAAAAGTAGGCAGCAAACGAAAATGAGAAACCAACGAAAACCAGTAATGTGGAAGTCAAAAACCACCAACTGAAGCAATAATCCACCAGCGTAGTTGGAACAATTTATTCGCACACTTTCAAAAAAATAGATTCCAAACAGAACAGTGAGACAAGCGCTTTCGCCTGGTATATTCCAGGCTTTATCAAGTCAAAACACTAAACTAGTTACACCAGTGTGTTTAAATAGTGTGGGTTAATTAATCATTGAATGCAAATTGATGTTTCATGTCTTCTTTTGTATTTAACCCTAAGTGAACCAGAAACTAAAAAACATACATGGGTTCAGAAGACAAAAACTTACATAACCGTAACTGAATGAATTCTATTAAATAGTTTACAATTAATGCATTTTAAAAACCGAAGTATAACTTAAAAAATTATGAACATTTCACTAAAATAGTTTTAAAAATATATACAACTGCTGCTTTCAAATATTGAAAACAGCCAAATCTGTGTTAAAAAATGCGATGACAAGTCATTACCTATTGAAAAACCTGCCACGTGTGTGCTAGTGAAAATGTAACCAAGTAAATTTAAAAATCAGAAGAAAACCAAGATGTGAAAAATAAGAATAAAACAAATCATGAATAATCGAGAGTTTGGGATAATGTATAATAATATATAATTATAATTATTTATAATCTGGCCCTTCTAAGCCTGAGCACTGAGCCTATACTAAGTAAACCATTAAGCCCTGGTGGTTTTCCTGCATCAAGCTTGAGCTGCCAGATTAGCTCCCTAAACTCAAGTGTAGATTCCCAGTCTCCCCCTCTAATATGTGGGTTGACCTGTTCCAGCACCATGAAGGACAATTTGAAATTAGGGCATTCAAGAGAATGCTTGTAAAAGGCATTACTTTCCTTTTTGTTGTCAATTTCATATGCATGCTCATATAACCTCTTCCTGAATTCACGCTCCGTTTTACCTACGCATATCTTAGCAGTACATGAGCTCGATATGTGACATATGTCCTGTACTTTTAAATGCAGTGTCTATGGAATGTGTTAGGTGTGCGGATGCTGACCACGATGCATGCACACCATGTGGGCATATGTGTGCATACCCTTATCATGACGGTTTGTCGCACCTCTTGTTGTGTGTACTACATCAGTCACTACTCCTGGCAGGAGTATACCAGCATGGGCCATCTGCATTTGCCAGTGTATGTTCAGTCTGCCCTACACATGTCTCCCTATTCTGCATGATTGCAAGGTCTACTCATGTGCACACCCCTTGGTTTTCACACACTGCCGTCACTATTGTTCTGGGGGTAGGGTTACAGCTGCCACAGGTTCTGAACCTGACTATGTGCAGATACAGCCATTCTTAGCATCCTTAGGATCCCTGCTGCAGTGCACTGGTGTGTCATGCTGACATCCCTCCCCCCTCCTTCAGCCTTTTTGCAGGTGCATGACGAGTAAGCCCTACACATGTGTGTCACTTTGCAGTGTACCATACACTGAATACCACATGTTACAGCCTAGTCCCAGCTGATAATGTGGACCACTGTAATGCCTTATGCCATAGTGTATCTCTGCAGAAGTTGCCATTGTCCTACAGGTATATACACTGGTGTTGCACTGTATATGGGTGTTGTTCCAAACATGTCCCTACTGTAGGCCATGTCTCCCACCATTATGTTACTCCCTGTGGACACATTCTACAATGACAGGATGTTAGTTATCATGCAGGTGTCTGACATACCCTTCCAATACCCCGTCATAGTCACCCCTGTGATGCCGTGCATTTCACAGCAACAATATGTGCACATGTACAGCATGCATTCTAGGTAGGTGTGTTAGATGTGTGCATGGCATATATCATAGCCATTACATGCCCTGTGTATTGGCAAGCATCTACATAAACCATACTCACCATCTACATGCTGCTGCCTTGGTGTTATCCCAGAGAGACCTGCATAAGAGGGTGAGAGATGCATAGTCAGTGACCACAATTGTGGCAATGCTACAGGGTGGGTGCAGTATTACATTACATCAACAGTACATTTCCACAATACTACCACATATGGACATCTGTTTATCACTACTATGCAGCAACAAAATATATATATAACATGTCAGATATGCATGATCTACCTGTACCGATGTGGATGTATACACAACAGTGGTCTACAGATGTGCCCTGTGGCCTTACCTGCACGCTCCTTGACCAGTGTGTGGGTAGCATCCACCTCCACAAAGGTGTCTGGTGGTTGGTGTGTGTCCGGATGGGCAGGTGCCATGAGGCTGTTCAGGAGCTCCTCCACACATGTCGTGGGGGAATGGATGGCATGCCCCCCCTGTGGCGAGGTGATTCCCCCTAGACTGCAGCAGCATGCCGATGGGCCTTGTGAAGCAGGTCAGAACATTGATGCCGGCCCTGTTCGTAATTGCAATTGTGCAGTCAGACATCATTGACCCTGTGGACTAGGTCATTCCACACGGCGGTCCACTCCTGCTGATCATGGGCGGCCTGGCCAAACAGGACAGGATAGTGCTGGATTAAATAGGTTAGCACTATTTCATTTTCAGCAGCTGAATAAGATGGTAGTCATGCATGTGACATCTTGCCTGAAAGACATAAAGATGGAAAAAGGTCTGAGCAACTCATGCAGCAAGGTTACCACAGTTCTTAATGCACATCTCTGTCACTCCCCCACCATATCAGTGACAACAAACTGTACACAGAACTCATTAGGTATGGCTACAGCTTACCTACCAGTGGGACAGATATTGTATGGTACCACACTTTGTGCTATGTGTTTGCAGCCATGTTGCCTGTGTGGACACTATCACTGCTGGCCTGTTACAGACTATTCACCTGCATGCCATTGTTAGTGCCACGATGGTTCCATATATGCCTGTGGTATGGCTGCTTTGTGATTGCTGCACATTTGACATTCTGTGTTATTGGGGATATCTATGCATGCTGTTGGACATGTTCCAGGATTGTGTAGAATATTACTACCAGCATATGTTCTATAACAATGACACAATAGCATTAAGTACAATAGTACTATTGCCCAGAAGAACCACCTCTCCAAACCCATCTGCCCATGTTACCTGGCCACATCACATGTGTGTCCCACCCTGGGGCCTCCTCATATACTGATCCAGCAATACCATCAGGTGGAACCTACCCAGGGGATGTTGTCTCCCACCCAGGGGCACACACAGACATGTTCCTGTCCCCTGATGGCAGGCCCAGGGTCTGTTCCATAACGGGCTCCACAGACACATGTGGGATGTGCTACATCACTCTGAGGCACCCAGTACACATTCACAGGGCCGACATGCTCCTCCTGCTCAGCCTTCAGGCCAGGCACCTTCAGGACGTCGACTGCTGTTGTGAGTAGCAATGGGTGGGAGGCTTGTTTCCATTGTGTCCATATTGGGGCCCATGGGGTGTCCACATCACAGACCACACACACCATCCACGGTGTTTACCCACCACATGTGTCACATACCACCCCTGTAGACTGTCTACTATATCTGCCAATCCTGATCACCTCCACAACTATACCTGCCATACTTCCCCATATTCCCATTCCATACTTCACAGACAAGGGCAATGTGGTCTCAACAAGGGGTTCACATGTGATATACCCATCCATGTTGCACACACTGATAGCTGTAGATATCTATGTGTATTGCTATATGTGCTGTTTCCTGGCACATAGCATGCAGCACTGTGGTAGTAATATAGGATACATGTATTTACATACATATATGTTTGTGTGTGTGTTTGTATATACGTAGACATGTGCATATAGGTATATATCTATATATGTGTAGATATATGTGATGTATATATGTGCTCATGTATATGTCTACACATGAGGGTCTGTATACCTGTGGACATACATATGTATATATATATATATATATATATATATATATATATATATATATATATATATATATATATGTGTGTATATATATATGTACACACATGCATACCTATATGTGGGGTACATTCAGACATCAGGTCCACAATCTCACAAGACCTTCCTGCACAGCTGCACTGTTCTGCCTTGCTACAACGCAGTCAGGTGCCACATATGGACACAGCCTGACATTAGGGGGGTATATGTAGGGCCAGATTGCAGGTAACCCTATTGCACACTTATGGCATTCCTGCATGCTACAATACAGATTAACCTGAGTATCCTGCAAGGGGTGGGCTGTGGATCCCACGTGTCCATCATAATGGCATTACTTCCACCACCAGCTATTGGCCACATAACATACATACTTTCCATTACACAACACATGGTATGATGGTGTACATCTTATCAGTCACTGCTGCTCTGCATGGTTGAGGGGTATAGCCCACTATCTACAGGGATGGACTCTATTGTCCTTAGCAGTTGTTCAGCTGAACATCATTACAACAACAGCTGAAGGAACATATAAAGCATTCCGCATCATCTATCTCATTATTATGGACCAAGTACTATGGTCAGTTACATACATATATACTTCACATACCTGTTTTGGGACTGCAGTCTCTTCTAGAGTGTTTGGTATTTCTTTTTTTTTCTTATACATGTACTCTCTCTCTCAGTCTCTCTCCAGTAAATGGAATGAGCTGTTTTGCATAGATTTCAGCATGGAATTTGTAGGTGATGCACATGATCAGGTGATGGCCTCTGCACCAGTCAGTGTCCTCCACTTGCTACCTGCATGCAGCATGCTATGTAGTACTTCCAATTACCACTGTCATGGCAACCAACTACTATAAATCCCTACATCATGTGGGTGTGGTCCCTTTACCTTTCCTGTATGATGGACATCCTTTCTCTGTGTGGGAATCAGTGTTGCAGACAGCAGGTAGTAATACCTCTTACAGGAGAACCTGCGCGCTCAGGCCAGCTACATATTTGTAGGAGATTCCAGAAATACAGACAGAGTGTGCGTGGAGCTGTTGTATGCATTGTATAGCACTGGTGTTACAGGGTTTGTGTGTACATACTAGTTTAACTTGGAATGCAGTCTGTCTG
>NC_056746.1:866919926-866947426 GCF_019279795.1 Protopterus annectens | reverse complement strand
GTGCCAATCGGTTGTATTTCCTATTTGCTGCCTGTACGTCTGGGATCAGCCCACTGATTTCCCAGAGGGACAGATTGACAGGCAGCAGATATGGGCCACTTTACTGGACATTCTGGACACATCTGTACAGTTGTGGGGTATGATTCTGTATGCAGACTACTACCACTGCCAGGATTTGAAGCATGGCTGTGTGTGCTAAAAGTAAGAGAGTTCACATCTCAGTTGGATGTGCTATTCAGATTTTGTTGTCTGCCTTTTCACTGTTTTCTGTTGATGTCTCTGAGTTATATTAAATGGCCTCTGCGGATTACACCAGTCACATACAGGCATTCCTACACATTCTATTTATTGTGCACAATGTGGGTAACAGTGCTTAATACAACAGTACTATTATGTGAATGCAAATCTACATTACCATATGATACCAGAGTATACACATGCAGTCCAGCAGTTAGACCTTTATTTTCAGGCTATTATGCTTTTATTTACATACAAACTATATGAGACTCTTCCTGCCATATTCTCCAGTGTATGCAGTACTTGTCTTAAACAATACAGGTTTTATACAGGCAATTAATTTACTAATACTTTTATATTTAGTTCCTATGACAGTACATGCAAGAGTATTACTGACCTGCCTCACATTGCAACCTCTCCAGGTGACTTCCGTGGGCCTCTTGGTTCGCGGCCTGCTCACTTGCAGCTGTGGAGGACATAAGAGGAATATTTAGCCATACCTATCCATGACATACATGAGCTGGCAGTTATTACACACATAGTGGAGTGATACTTACACACAGCTGGGACAGCCCCTGCTGTTCTAGCCTCCTGGATCCACTGCTCCAAGAGGTCCCCCTTATGCCGCTTCAGGTTGGCATAGTGATGCCTGTCCTGCTCACCAGTTCTGGGTATGCCAGTGGCACTGGTGAGGTCACGGGCGAGATGGTCCCAGGCTTCTGCCTTATATTGGGAACCCTGGCACTGGTCCTGCAGCAGTCTCTGCTGATGGTCTTTAACAAGGAGTCCTGCCATGACTCTGGACTCTTGGATGCACCAGCACTATGCTCTGAAGCACATACCTTCTCCCCTTTCTGCAATTGTGCCTGCAAGGGGAAGCTACAACCAGTTATGAGATGTATTCCTGCCTGTTGGGTTTAAGTAGGGTTGAATTCCTGCGCTTTTCTGTGATTGACCAGTTTTGAAAAGGCTATGCTATGGGCAAACCTTCTTACCTAAGGTTGGCATTGTTTAAAAGGGTATACCACTGGGCACATTGAGTTAGCTGGCCTGCACATTACTTACACCTCCTAAGCTGGCCTGTACAATGCTTAGCATTACTTAAATTAGACTTTGCATTATATTTTCATTTTGGCATTGATTTCTTATTCATTACATCTTATATATATGCCTGGTATCCATGATTCATGTGTACGTACACTGTATGGGGTCCTTGTGTTTTATTGGGGACTTCAACACTCTGTTACAATTACACCTCACATCTGGGCTTACTGCTGTACTCCAGTTCACATATTTATGTTATGTAGTGGGTTATAGAACATATGACTGTATACTGATTCCTTTCACAGGTTCAGTTTGATTTTACTATAGTGAGGACTTGTTTGGTGATACCTCATTCTTCTGCATTGCTGTGATGGCTTGGTGGTTGACTATAGTGTATAGGGTCCTGGGTTCAAGACCTGCAAGACTGTTTATTTTGTTGCTGGGCAGAACAAGGGCCGTTGGATACAGAGTGATTAAGGCACTTTTGAGCAGTTGTAAGCAGGTTTGCGTGGGTTTGTGCAAGGGTAAGCAATGATAACCTCCGGTTAAATATGCTTACAGAGAGTTAGCTTCAATATTGCTTAACCTGTGTGCGCATTGCTTACCCCCGTGCAAATGGGCTTAAACTCACTTACTAGTGTTTAAATATGTTTACTACTGCTTATTGGTGCTTACACTTGCTTACTAGTGCTTACTCCCAGTTACAATTGCATTGACTTAGACAGTAATATCTAATGGTTCTTGGGTAGGTGGGGGATTTGGAAGCTGTATGGAGTTGTCATTCATTACACATTTCACCTTCCATTTGTATCCATGATTCCTGTGTACATATACTGTATGGGGCACATGTGCTTATTTGTGGCACATGTGCTTATCTGTGGACTTTGCAATGTAATGACACTGACACCTCACATGTGCATTTAATGCAGTACTCCAGTTCACAAATATATGTTATTTAGTAGGTTATGCAACTAAAATATTGGTCATAACATGATTTGCCATGGAAAATGGAATGTGCTGCAGTGGGACTCGAACCGGGAATGCCTGCTCATAAGGCAAATGCTCTGCCCACTACACTATTACTATACTGCTTCAGTTGCATATATCTTCCTTGTTATCCTCTTCAGCCATTTAAGCTGCATTAACCGTAGCTAAGTGATGGGCACACCTGCACACCTATAGTTAGCTTTAATCAGATTCATAATAAAAAAATAGGTTTGTTTATTTGATTTGTATTTACTATTGCTGTTGTTCATGTGGGGGAATGTTTCTGGGGATATGCAGACACCTATGAGTGGTCTCGCTCATTCATTTGGCCATTCTGCTGTTCTTCATTGTGGGGGCATGTATATTCTGAAAGCTCTGCTCTCTGACACACCCCCTGCACTCTTACATGCTTTGCGAAAGATTAGGAGCTCAGGCAGCATGCCTTCATTAATATGCATGGCACACTGCCTTCCTGCTCCTAAATGGCCACTTCTGTGCAGGACTAAGCTAGTCCTGCATGGAAGATTAGTAAATCCGGGGGATAATGTCTATCTGACTGCTTACATATCTGTTTATAGTTAAGTGTTGATATGACAACTATTATTTCCTTACAGTAAAATATCTAAAAATTGTTTGCATTTTCCGTATTCATCCATTTTCCACAGGAGTTCTAACAAACAACTGCAGAACCTGTTTTTTAAAATGAAACACTTGCTGAATGTTAGCTTGGCCTGTAAAGCAGCTAACCAGTGTGTCTAAATTTGGTGTGTTGTGGCCACTAATCCACATAAGGGAAACATACCTATGTACCTGTTAACTTGGTTAACTTCATCCATAGCATTTTTAAAAGCACCATATTGCAATCAGTGGTGGCTGGTGGCTTAAAATCAAAGGGGGGGGCTGCAGGAGACAGCTGAATGGATGGGGCCAATGGGAAGAGGTGTGGCCAACTAGAAAGGGGTGGGGCTATTCTAAAAACTGCAAAAACTGGGACTTTAATTATATACGCTGCCCTGGGTGCCAAACCATCATTATGAGAGTCAAATTAACACAAAATGAAGTGTAGAAGAAAAAAAAATATTTCAATGGATTGGCTACATGACAGCTTACTTAATACCTAGATGGAAACAAAAAGGTTGTGAGGCATGACAAAAGAAATTACTTTCTAAATACATTACTGGAATGCCAGTCAAAATCAAGTATTAAAAACAAGCAACACTCAACTCAAATCACTTCTTACACTGCAATTCTAATTATAATTTATATTCAGCTTTATAAAAGTACCAAGTAACATGCTGAAGTAGCAATCTCTATGATACCCCCACTTGTAAAAATGTTTCTTAGCCAAAAAAAAAGACCTGCTGCCTGACAACTATCTACTTGTTTCATGGGGAAAACATGATCACTGTAAAAAATGAACAACAAACAAGAAACAAGCTCAAGATAAATTGCTTAAAGGATTACTGCACAGGTTATGGACCACACATGATAGATTAGCATTCTGTTTAGTTTACGGGTAAAGCCTGCAAAGATGACTGCAAGTCTCCACCAAATGTAATGAACTTCTGAAAATAATGTAATCCTGTCCTTTATTACAAATACTGTCATATGCATTTCATTACCTAAGGCTTATACGCAATCTAGTTATGTAAATATTCTCTGCATGGCAACAACAAAATGGCTTTCAATGTTGATAATTCTTTAACAGTATGGTTATTAAAGCTTACTTGCACCTTACAGTCTCAGACAAGCTTACCTGATGGTCATTAAAGCATTGCTACTTAAACACAGAGCTACAGGCTCTGCAACAACATGCATTTTCTGAATAAGAAGAAGCATAAATCAACAGTATAAAAATATGACAGAAAACCAGAACATTCTGCAAAATCAAGGACAGATGAAAAGTCACTGTAGTACTTGTGTCTACCTTGGATGGGGATACTTTGCATACTTACACTGCATAACTGTTCCTTGCCTTGCTAGGACACATCCAGTCACTACATGGGGAAGTGGGGTACAACAAGTATGTCACAATTTGAAATACCTCTGGCTGATGGTGATGGCCCTGACACATTTGTCATACATCTCAACCTCAGAACAAGAAATCTGGAAAAAGACATAAATAGAAGTGGGATAAAGGCTCAAAAATAAGAACAGTTGTTAAATATTGCTCTTATAAACTTAGAAAGATAATAGAATAGTAGGTCTTGCTTTAGTATGAATTTTCTGAAGGGTATGAAATCTGAAACTCAAATGTCTGTCATTATTTTCTAACTTCAGTCTTTAATGATTTGCCACTAATTTGCCAGAAAACCACAATTTTATGAAAAACAGACCAAAAATGTAATGCAAAAATATAAAATAGCCACACAATACAGCTGGGAACCTGTCAAAGAAGGGACACTTTTTAATATTAGCACTGTTAAGTTGAGCAGCTGACAAAATAAGAGAATCTACATGCATTTCTAAAGTAAAAGTAATCTGTAATTCTGATTATTGCAATTATTTATTAATTGTAAACCCTCCACATTTCTTCCAAAATTGCCATTTTGCGAAGGGATTATTAGGGGGATAGCAACATTTTGAGCAAAAATTGGAGGCAGTTGAGAGGTTTGGATATATCTAATTCTATAAAGCAATTTATTTCTGCATACCTCTCAACCTCTTAATGCAGGAAATCTGGACAAGGCCAAATATATTGGGGGAACAAATAGTACTAAAAAATGCTCTTGTATAAACTTAGGCAGTTGATAGAATAACAGACCTTGCTTTAGTATGCATTTTCCTGAAGGGTATGCATTCTGAAACTCAATGTCTGTCATTATTAAGTGACTTCATTCCTTAATGATTTGCCAGAAAACCACAAATTTTATGAGGAACAAGCCAAAAATAAGAAGCAAAAATCTATCCATTCTGCAAAAATCTGGACAGTTGGGAGGTATAGTTTAGTCAGGAGAATTGTGCGGCTGAAATCCTACATGACGGACTTAGCTCCCTAGGTATGGACAATAAGTACCCCCCCCCCAAAAAAAAAAAAAAAATCTAAGAGAAGTGATTGCTTCAATCTGGCTTCATCATTTTCAGTAGCATTCAGACTCAAATCAGTGAAAATATTCAGTAACAAAAAAAGTTTGTGCTTGTAGACAGTTGATTTAACTGGTTCCTAATCGAACACATCCAACCAAGAACTGGGAGGAGGCATACCTGAGCTGATCAGATAATCAATAAACACCTTCCTGATTGTATTAAATTATATTCCCTGTATAATACAGTACAGTTCTTAGAGGGTGTTTTAAATTTATTGTTTTGGACATTTTTCCAGTAAACAATGAAAGAAAATGCTTGCACCAATAATGACAAAACTGCCCAATTCACATTTCCGTAATAAAAGTCTACTCAAACTTCTATAATCCACCAGTATCAGTAAATATGCACAATCTCTGCAGATGTAAAAGTCATCTAATTAATTCCACATTAAAGAGATCTGTTACTAATGAAGAGGTTGCTGGTAGCAAACAATTTTATATGTCATTGTTTCATCTACAAAAAGTACCTGTTGCCCTTGAGGAATAAATTGCCTATGTTACATTACAAATGATAAGCTAGTAATATTGCAATAAGGAATAGGTGGAAAACTGATAATAGGTTCACAGTTACTAGGTATCTCCACCAAAGAGGACATTCTCAGGATTGCAGCATCCACCCCCTTTAAAAGTACAGTATCAACAATACATCTAAATACTGTGGGAGTAGAACCCACAGCCTTCTGCATCAAAGGCAAGTATTTAACCTGTTTTGCTATTTACAATGCAAGCTGAATCAACATAAGCAGCACTAAACTTCTCTTCCCCTGAAGCTCTCAGCTCCTTGTAAAATGCACTCGACACTCAACTGTAACTCTCAACTTTGCAGTACAAGAAATCTGGAAAAAGCCAACATTTACTGGGGGGCAAAAGCCCAAAAACCAGGGACACATTTTAAACATTGCTTGCATAATCTTGGAAAGTTGCTAGAATAAGATGTGTTACCACTATGCATTTCACTGCCAAGACTTGAACCCAGGACCCTATGCATTACTGTCAGAGCAACATACCACTATGCCAAATCAGCTGTTGCTTGAGAGACAGGAAGACAGAAACTTAAATGGCTATCATTTAGTGAATTCAGTTCTCACTATAGTTCTCAACTTCTTAGCACAAAACACTTGGACAAAACCAGTAATGGGGGAATACAGCCCGCAAACACATTCAATGAATTCAGTTCTCACTATAGCTTTCAACCTCTTAGCACAAAAAACCTGGAAAAGGCCAATGATGGGGGAATACAGCTCCAAAAATAGGAACAATTTTCAAATATTGATCTTATAAACTTAGAAAATTGCTAGAATAAAAGGTTGAAGTCTGAAATTCAAATGCCTGTCATTCACTGATTAAAACAATCCAGAAAAACACAGATCTTATGAGGAACAGAACAGAACAAAAATTTGAGGCAAAAATCTCAACCGTTTCCACAAGTAGTGGTGGGTAGGGAGTACAGGCTGTTGCTACCTGTACCCAAGGTACAGGGTTTGAGCCTGGGTAACTCTAGCCTCCAGGTATATTTAACTGGGGCATTTCACTCACACACACATAAACACACACTCCTCTGTAGCATCCTCTCCTTTCCCTTAGAGTATATTCCTTGGTGCTCTGAGATAGTACTGCAGTGAATGGAGTGCCAAATACAAATCCCCTTTCCCTTCCTTCCTGGGAGCCAATCAGCGGACATTGCAGTCTGAATTCTCATGTATGTCACTGCAGATGTTGCAGTCCAGTCTCCTTCCAGTTTATGCAGTTACAAACCGCATAGGCCTCTGGGCATTTGGTGTACAGATGCCTTTCAATTCAAATCTGGACTGGTTAAACAGCAGTCTGAATAGGAACTCAATGATCATGCATGCACAGTTCTGGGACTCACAGCTATCTTCATTGTATAGCTGGGGAAGCTGCAGTCCTGCAGTCCAATAGTACAAGCCACCACTGCACCTTGTGTGCACCCACCTTTAAGTAACATTTGTGCCATACATAAACAATGAGGTGCATTAAAAGTCATGTCTTTTTAATCCCATTCATGTACATTTCTCTTAGTTGGCTTTATGCACCAAAACACACAGGTGTACCACGTAAACTCCCAGTAGGTATTAATAAATGGTACCATGTGTGGCATGTGCCCATTATGTTAAAATGATCTGATGACATGCCTTTCAAATATTGAGTTTAAACATTGCTAACTATGATGTGAGTGGTTCCTCAGTGAGCATTTCTTTGTTTTTGCATTTTTTCCAGACTCCTTCAACTTGAGGATCATGGTGGCTATTTCAAGGATGCTGAGACATGTCCATGTGCTCAACTGGACTGACAAGGAGATGACCCAAATGTTGACTGTGTATGCTGGATTGGAGCAGAGGATAAGAGCCCAACCCAGGAATTTCACCATGATTGGCTTGTGGAACTGGATCATGATGGAACCTCGACAGAGGATGGGGATCTAATGCACTGGAGTGCAGATGATGACCTGCATCAGAGGGATGTGGAAGAACTTTGGAGGAGGATCTCTGAGGTGCAGAGGCAGCCTGTACATCCCTACAGTAAGTATCAATATTCTACATATACCTAAGCATTGCTACAGATTTTACAGATATTTCTCTGTCCCTTATATATCAGATAAATGTTTTTATAACCATGTATTAGTTTCTGTGACAACTAACTTGTGGGAATAATTAAGTGGACTTGGTAAATACTGTTCTCTTAACTAAGGGTTTGATTCTCATGTTGTTCATTTATTTAATAATGTGTATAATATCCATAAGTATGTGACAATTAGCTCATGGAGATAATTAAGTGGACTTGGTAAATACTGTTTTCTTAACTATAGGTTTGATTCCCATGTTGTTCATTTATTTAATAATGTATATAATATCTATAAATATTACCTCTGTAGATGTACCTATGTTTTACAATATTTAGCTAAATAATTTCACTTAGCCACTGTCCTCATGCATCAGAGATGCCTGTAGCATCTAGGCAGTAAATGATTGTGCACTTTGTGGTTTTCCATTATAGTCCCACAGTATCACCTGTTGCACAGTTAAACATAGGAATAAAAACACATATATAACTTCATTACATCATTTCTCCTAAACAATTACACAGACGTGTTAATTTAATTTCCAAAAAAGAACACTGGGTTCAGGACACCATAGAATACAAATCTCTGACCACAAATGCAATAAAATATTAAGTCCAGCTTTAACATTTATAAAACATTAGATTTAATATTTTTTTACATTTGTAGTTGGAGACGTGTATTCTATAGTGTCCTGCACCCAGCATTTTTTTTTTGGGTTACTAATTTATTTTTTGAATGCTAGTTCATTATTTTGATAATGTCTATTTAATTTAAAACATAATCTGCAGGATTCAGAAAGCTCTGCACAGTATGCAGGAATAGTGCAGTAGCTGCTGGAGGCAATATGGCCACAGAGAGATCCAGGAACAAGCTCCCAGGATGTGCACGAACGCTCCTGCACTATTCCTGCTCAGACACAACTCCTGTATGCTAATTACCCCATTTGCATGTGGAAACTGTGCAAATGAGGTGAATTAGTGATCCAGGAAGCTGGCAGCCATCTGTGCAGGATTAGTGTAACCTGCAGAAATGTACTCAGTTAGTAACCGACTACATTTCTGCAAACTAAAAAATGGAGCCATGAGAGCTCCAAATAAAGGGTGTATATCATGGAAAACAGTTGCAAATTAAAAGAAAATAACTTTTTTTTTTTTGGCCGATTTCGGCCGTTTAAGCAAAGGGCAGTGGCGAGCAAACGGGATTGGCCGGAAAATAAAATTAAAACCCTGAAAAAAGCTTTTTCTGCAAAATCACAATTTTGCCATTATAGTCAATGGCAGGCAGAAGACAACAAGGCCACTGAATAGTGGTTGCTAAGGGGGAAGGCTCAGTGTGGGACTTGTAACTAGGGATTAGCAGACAATCCTATGCAAATGAGGGGAATGATACTGAATCAGAGATTTCCCCTCATGGCTAGCCTGCACCCAACTGTGTAGGTGCAGGAAAACCATGGTGCAAACCTAAGAGTTAGCTGACATCATAGAGGGGTGTGTCAGGCATACTGTAAGCTTATTGGAGCTCTGTGGCTCGGGTTTACCCTTAGCTTAGCAGAGCTAAGGAAGGGGGTGTGTCTGAAGCTGCCTAGCACTCTATACATTGCCTAAATGGGTGTGCGCACCGCACACCGGAGTTTAAACAAAAAAAAAAAATTAAACCAGGAAATAGCAGCTC
Organism: Protopterus annectens; assembly: GCF_019279795.1. NCBI lineage: Eukaryota > Metazoa > Chordata > Ceratodontiformes > Protopteridae > Protopterus > Protopterus annectens. The sequence continues at coordinate 866,937,820 of NC_056746.1, read as the reverse complement.
CACAGGAAGGCAATGGGAAGGGAAAACAGCAGGAGGAAGGTAATCAAGGAGAACTAGCATAGCTGGCAGGTGAAATGTATCAGAAGCAGCCAATTACACAGGCAGCAGTCCAGCCCAGCCCAGCACAGTACTATAAACTATGCAAACACCTTTCCTTCTGGTTTTTCCCACAAACTCTACACCACCGGTGTACACAAATGGGGAAATTTTACCTAACAAAAGCAACAAAATGAAAGGGGCTGCATTTGCTCTCATAAATCAACATGTGGAAGAGGCTGAGGGTGGTGAGGATGAGAATGCTGGTGACCAACCCACAGAGAGGAGAAGGAAAAGAGTGTACAGACCCAGGGTAACCTATCAGGGACTACATGAGCTGGAGATAGTGGAGCATTATAGGGTGGACAGGGACCTCCTACAGCAAATTGTTGAGCTGTGCCAGCCACACCTCACACACAGAACCAGCAGAGGGGAACCCATCCCAGTGGATACCAAGGTATGTGTAGGCTTAAGAATACTAGCCACAGGTACCTTCCAAAGGCCAACTGGGGATATCATGAGGATCTCACAGGCATCAGCATCCAGGATACTCCACCAGTTCCTGGGAGCCATGTCAGCACATGCCAGTGAGCACATATATTTCCTCAACACCCATGAGGCATTGACCAGCAATATGTTCTCTTCCACCAAATAGCAAAATACCCTGAGGTAGTGGGTCCTATAGACTGCAGGCACATAGACATCAAAGCACCACCCAGTGAGTGGGGTAGAGTCTACAAAAACCGCAAGGGCTTCCCGTCCATCAACTGCCAGGTTGTGTGCAATGCCCAGGGCATTATAATGAATGTGTGTGCTGGCTGCCCTGAAAGCTATCACAACTCTCACATCTGGCATATGATGCAGCTGTACCAGAGATTTGCCAATGGGGACATCCCATATGGCCACCTAGTGGTGGATGCTGTTTACGCACTGGAGCTGTGGCTGATGACACCCATCAGAAATGCACACACACCCGAAAAAGAACTCCATAATGAGGCACACGGACAGACCAGAATCATAATAGAGCATGTGTTTGGGATGCTCAAGTCACAGATCTGGTGCCTGGACATATCCAGTGGAGGCTTGCAGTACTCACCAGCTACAAGTACCCATATTGTCATCATATGTGCCATGCTACACAATATGATACTGCAGAAACAGCTGCAGCATGAACAGCATGGGGCAGGGCCACACAGCTCTCCACAATTGCCAAGGCCTGCACAGGCACAGAGTGACTCAGAGGAGGAACAACCTGAGCCTGCCCCAGTAGGCAGAAGGAGGCATGCCCAATATGCCCAGGCCTTGGCCAAGAGATTACACATAGCACATACACTGACATGGTAGGAACCCAGGGAATGACACCTCACTCCAACTTGCACATGCAGTAAAAGGGATGCCAAACATGACACTACCTGTGCTTAACCATGTATAGGGAGTGTACTATGTGCATCCAACATAGTCAGCCCTCCAGCACCATCCTCAATACTGGCACAGCCACAAGGTAAGTCATGCTCACTATCAATTGCTGAATGGAGAAGAATGTTCTTCTACCTGCATCTGTGGTATGGATGTGAGCATGTTAGGGAATCGGGTGCCTGAATGGGATGCCAGCAGATAGTAGACACCTATATCGGCAGCATGAAATCCTTAACAAATACTGGTGTCAACATAGTAGGCAGTACTAGACAAGGTGACAAAACCCACTGCAGGACATGTGGTGGTCCAAAGCTCACATACCCAACAACAGTCTCAGCCAGCAGGACAGGAGTAGACAGACACAAAAAAGGCTGTGCTAAAGCCTCTGATTGATGGCTATGGAGAACAGACCCCATCCAGACCTACACAGACAGACTACAACAGGTCAGGCGGTGGGATGTTAGTTCTGAAGGGTAAGAAGTCTGAAACTGAAATGTAAGTCAATAAAACCTAAGAACTGTAGTACACTGATATGCCTCTAGTTTGCATGATAGGTCAGAATACAGAATGAAATGGAGTACCTGAAATACCAGTACAGTCATAGCAAATATGTACAGTTGTCAGGTGCCCCCCCACACACACACAATCCTATGTACAAATGTAGTAACATGTATGTGTAGGTATAATAACAGTGGAGCACAGATTACCTGAGCCGGTCAAAGTAGCAGGATAGAATGTAGCATGTGTACAATATGCAGGGCAGTGGGTGTTAAGTTGGTGTATGTTATATACTGTGTGATAATGGTCAGCATGTATGCATGGTGGGTTGTGTCCTGGTGGCCAATGGCCAGTACTGCCAATGACAGGGCCAAATTCCCACAACTGCAGAGCCAAACACAATGCATCTCAGCAAGGCACATTCCTGCAGTAAGCCATACTAATTATTCAGATGTAATATCTGTCACCATCTGAAAGATGGACATGGCATGAATGTGGGCCCAGCCATACAAACAGTACACAGGTGGAAGTACCCTAGACAGAGAGTGTATAAAATGTTACTGTCAAAAGGACATGCTTTTGAAACTGTACATACAGGTTAGCAGTACATTAGTTGGGTTTGTAGTATGGAAGACTGATGTCATCTGGCTAAACACTGGCAGACCACAAAAGTCACAAGTATGAAGTACTGAGAAACTGCTGATGTCCCTGCACAAGGCAGCATAAGTGGAATACCCCATGTATATCTGTGAGTCAGCTGTAAGTAGTGTCCATAGCATGCATGCACCCAGCCCACCCCACCATCAGCCAGAGGTACCTCACAGGTCTTGTCCCTGCTGTTGGGAATGAGTACAATATGACCCCCACCACTGTATGGGAATAGCCACAGAATGCAGCATGCTGAAGAGGTGTCCCATGCAGGTGTGTCCTTAGCTGTAAGCAGCACCCTTCCAGCATCTACACCACCGGGTCAATAAGGACAGAAACTACTGACATTAACATCTTGCACACCTACCCTGCCACCCCAGGTGAATATAGTGGCTTGTAACCTGGGACTGTAGGAGTGACACAATGCACCGGCCTGCTACAGATGGCCTGCATCACTACCAAATGCCATACAGTCCTCTGTCAAAGGCCTGTGTCTCACCCGTACTGCCAATGTATGTTATCTCATGGACTCCCAATTAACAACATAACACAGTCAACAGAACCCAAATGCAAGGCCATGTCAACAAATCCCAGTAGCATGTCCACCATGTCCTTCTGCATGAACTGTGGACCATCCCCTAAATATTGCTGGGATGAAGCGATAACTATAGGGATACTTATCAGATAATGTTTGCATAATGTTCAGGAGAGGATAGAATAACAGGGGGGTAGAAGCATGGATGCCATGGAGTGTGTGAAGTCTGAAACTCAGCTGTGTGCACATACTCTCCCTGTCCGCAAACACAGGAATGGGTGGCTACAAATCTGCTCATAAACCGCAATATGAAGGGGTAATGACCAGAATTATGAGCCCTGCCTCTGGGTAACCTGTGTGAATCTGTACAGCTGTGAGGTATGGCTACAGTAGATTATGGCCATACTGTCATGTCGATGGATGTACAAACATGGAATCTTCAGCCACCACTGTACCAAGGTGCTGAACCATTTACACAGACCCATCAGCAAGTGTCTGCAGCTCCCCCTCCAGAATGGCATGAATGTGCAAGAATATGTAGGCTGCAGACCACAATACTGGACACAGCTTCATTCAACCTGTGTTCCCCAGGAAATTAATGCAAGCAAATATGTATACCTGACAGTAGTTGATGACATAAAACATCACAGTGTAAAACAGTGAGCTTTGGCCAGCTAAGACCTGCAAACAATCAACTGAACGCATAAGTGAAGTTAAGTAAATTTTTATCTGCACTTTTATCAAATAATACACGATTTAAAGTAATTTGTTTGTGTTGCATTGAGCAATATCTAGCTGGAAGTTGTGACTGTTTTTTCAGTAGGTCTTATACAAGTGGTATTTTAAGTTAAGGCTTGTTAAAAAACCTGCATAGCCAGTGATAAGTGGGTGGGGGTAATTTACTTCATTGTTATTCAGGTTCTGTCTTATACAAGTGGTACAGTGAATTATTTTCTGTTTAAACTGTGAGCTTTGGCCAGCTAAGACCTGCATACAATCAACTGAATGCATAAGTAGAGTTAAGTAAATTTTTATCTGCCCTTTTATCAAATAATACACGATTTAAAGTAATTTGTTTGTGTTGCATTGAGCAATGTCTAGCTGGAAGTTGTGACTGTTTTTTCAGTAGGTCTTATACAAGTGGTATTTTCAGTTAAGGCTTGTTAAAAAACCTGCATAGCCAGTGATAAGTGGGTGGGGGTAGTTTACTTCATTGTTATTCAGTTTCTGTCTTATACAAGTGGTACAGTGAATTATTTTCTGTTTAAACTGTGAGCTTTGGCCAGCTAAGACCTGCATACAATCAACTGAATGCATAAGTGGAGTTAAGTAAATTTTTATCTGCACTTTTATCAACTAATACATGATTTAAAGTAATTTGTTTGTGTTGCATTGAGCAATATCTAGCTGGAAGTTGTGACTGTTTTTTCAGTAGGTTCCCACCCACCCTCCCTGTTTTTGTCTTGGTGTTAATCTTGGTGGCTTTGAAACTGCCCGCCCCTCTTGTAAATTTGCACTTAGATACTCCTCCTGGGCCCATCTCATTTGCTCACTCAAAAAAAATGTATCTGCTTTTACTGTATTTGTGTTTCTTCCTACTTTATTTTACTTTTGCATCATCTTAAAAGTACTCAGTTGTATTTATTACTGCTTGGTGTAACTCATTCTAAGCCTTTTAGTTTAAGCACTTGGGCTTCAGACCAGTTGTTTTACATTAAGAAGGTTTGTGGTCTGCACTGTAGTGGCAGAACAGGTAGCTTACATCCTTCTAAGTTGGGAACTGCTGATTGAGGGCTCAGTGTCTGTTATTCTAAAAGTGTATTAATTCTGGTTTAAGCACTTGGGCTTCAGGCCAGTTATTTTACATTAAGAGGGTTCATGGTCTGCACTCTTGTGGGAGGAGAGGCTGGACTCTGCCCTTCTGAGCTGGGAATTTCTGGTTAAAGGCTTATAGTGCCTGCATATTTGAACTGCTTCTTACTGAAATTGGTACACCTTGTTTGCTGTAGCATAGACTAGATCCAGGCCTGCTGAATCTAGCTTTGTTTGTATAACTTGAGCACTAATCCAGGCATTCTTTAAAGTATTCAATTGTATTTATTACTGCTTGTTAGTAACTTGATTAAAGTGTAGCTATCATTCTAAGTCTTTTGGATTAAGCACTTGGGCTTCAGACCAGTTGTTTTACATTAGGAAGGTTTGTGGCCTGCACTGTGGTGGCAGGACAGGTAGCTTACATCCTTCTAAGTTGGGAACTGCTGATTGAGGGATCAGTGTCTGTTATTCTAAAAGTGTATTAATTCTGGTTTAAGCACTTGGGCTTCAGGCCAGTTATTTTAAATTAAGAGGGTTCATGGTCTGCACTCTTGTGGGAGGAGAGGCTGGACTCTGCCCTTCTGAGTTGGGAATTTCTGGTTTAAGGCTTATAGTGCCTGCATATTTTAACTGCTTCTTACTGAAATTGGTACACCTTGTTTGCTGTAGCATAGACTAGATCCAGGCCTGCTGAATCTAGCTTTGTTTGTATAACTTAAGCACTAATCCAGGCATTCTTTAAAATATTCAATTGTATTTATTACTGCTTGGCAGTAACTTGATTAAAGAATAGCTATCATTCTAAGTCTTTTGGATTAAGCACTTGGGCTTCAGACCAGTTGTTTTACATTAGGAATGTTTGTGGCCTGCACTATGGTGGCAGGACAGGTAGCTTACATCCTTCTAAGTTGGGAACTGCTGATTGAGGGCTCAGTGTCTGTTATTCTAAAAGTGTATTAGTTCTGGTTTAAGCACTTGGGCTTCAGGCCAGTTATTTTACATTAACAAGGTTCGTGGTCTGCACTCTTGTGGGAGGAGAGGCTGGACTCTGCCCTTCTGAGCTGGGAATTTCTGGTTAAAGGCTTATAGTGCCTGCATATTTGAACTGTTTCTTACAGAAATTGGTACACCTTGTTTGCTGTAGCATAGACTAGATCCAGGCCTGCTGAATCTAGCTTTGTTTGTATGCTTGTTGTTTGTTTGCTTGTTATTTCCCTGAAACGCTAATTCCACCTAAAACGCGGCTTTTCAGCGCTTCTGTGGATCCCTAGTGATATCTGCATTGCTTACTGTACTTATTTCCTTGTTTCACTTGAAAGAAAGTTACTGTTTGTCGTTTTTGCATGTAAGTTACCTGTAACACATTGCATTTAAGTTACCTGGCACATGCTCACTAAAGCAATTATATAAGTCAGCACTAAAAAATTAAAAGCACTACACCCTCACAACCTCCCCTTGAGTACCTTGTTCCCCATTGGCCCTTTTTTCAATTAGAAAGGAATTCCCAATACTATTCTAGCATGTCCAAAGGTCAGTTGTCAATCTCCTCTCTGGTCTAGCTGGTGAATCTGGGAATCTTGAGGCAATGTTACAACTGCCTCATGTACACAGACAACCCTCTCCTCCTCCCAACAAATTCCAACACATGTGAGAGATGCAACCATATAGCCAAACTGGAGGCTAAGTTCTCTCAACTCAGTACTGGTGTAACCAGTCAGGAGGAGAAGGAAACCACACTCACTACAATTCCAGTCTCACATAGACCTACCACGACAGCAAACCAAACACATAAACACACAAAAACATACTCGGAGGCTCTAAATAAAAATCTGACTAAGCAGCAGAGACCTCAAAAGCAGACACCCAAGCAACCGCTATCCCAAAACAAAACACGTGCAACACATAGCTCACAACCAGTGTGCCGAACAGTCACAGCCCTTAAGGCTAAACAACACACCTGATACACTTGTAATAGGTGACTCTATCGTCAGGCACACTGATGTCCCGCTCAACAGGCTGAACAAGGAGAAAATCATGGTGAGCTGCCTGTCTGGTGCTAGGATCCGCCACATAACACAGGCACTCAGGTCACTCCAAGGCAAGTACAAATATGACTCAGTCATTGTCCATGCTGGTGTGAATGACCTGAGATATACCTCCCTGGACTACATGAAAAGAGTCATAGAGGAGCTCTCTGAGCATGTAGCCCAGGCTGGTATGACCCTGACCTTGAGTAGCATCTTACCCTCACCAAGAATGATGCCACAATATGAAGACAAGATGATCAATTTCAACAATTGGCTTAAGTATTGATGTCATTCAAAGGGGATCCAATGCCTGTCAGCCTGGGATGACATGCTCGACAAGCCATGATGCTTCGCTAGGGACGGCTTGCACCTGTCACCCCTGGGCTTTCGGATATTGGAAAAGGCTCTTGCTACCCCCATAGTGCCTTTTTTAGGCAAGGCTCAAAAGACAAACCCACCTCCATAGGTATCACAAGGGATAAGAAACTAAGAGTACTGCTACTCAACGCCAGAAGTCTAAACCTCAAGATGCATGCACTCGAAACTCTCCTTAGCATGGAGAACATTGATATCTGTGCAGTAACAGGAACCTGGTTCAAGGCTCCCGAGAGTACCCCAGCACTACCAGGTTATACCTCATACCATGCTTTTCGGCCCCAAAACTTGGACCGAACCACAAAAGGAGGGGGAGTATCAATATTCGTCAAAGATACCCACACCTCCAGGTTGGTGGCACAACACGAAGCATCAGAGACTATCCATGTGCAACTAACAGTGGGTAAAACTGCCTTCCAGTTTATAGCCTGCTACAGACCACCCTCCCAAACCCAGGAACCCCACTCGGCCTTCCTGAGAACACTGGAAAATATGAAGGTCTCTCCAAACACCATTATATCGGGCGACTTCAACTACCCAAACATAGACTGGGAGAATTACTCTAGCTCCAACACCCTAGCCCAAAGGTTCCTAGAATTTATAAACTCAAATTCTATGGAACAACTTGTTACCACTCCCACAAGAGGAGAAACCATACTTGACCTGATCATCACCAACATGGGGACTCTATGCTCCAGACCAGAAGTGTATCCCTCACTGGTAAGATCAGACCATAAACTAATCTCACTGGATATTCACATCCCGACCCCACCCCCTGCCCAGAAAACCACAGTGAAAAACTTCTCTAAAGCAAATTTCACACTCCTCAAAACTGAAGTGGAATCCTTCAAAGCCCCCGGGCCTGTGGAAAATACGGCACAGACCGTAGAATCCTTTATAAATGCATTCTATGAACACCTTCAGGAATGCATGGATCATGCAATCCCAAATAAAACCAAGACCCAATCCTCCAAAGGCAGACGTCCTGTCTGGTGGACCCCAGCCATAAACAAACTATACAATAGAAGGAGGAAGCTACTACATGATAGAGCAAAATCCCAAAAAGGGAAGGCATCTCTGATCAGTATTAGCAAAAAACTAAGGGCACTCATAAAATCATCTAAGGCCAGCTTCGAGTGAAAAATTGCACAAGACACTAAGGATAATCACAAGGCTTTCCTTAGTTATGTTAGGAACCTGGGTGGGAATTCCAAGATATGCTCAGAATTAGTCCAAAATGACAAAAAATACACCGAACCCACAGACATTGCCAACATCCTAGCTGACAGGTTCAGCGCAAACTCCCCACCCCCCCACCAAAAGGGCAAATATCTATCCCAGCAGAGTGCTGCCCCCCTGACATCTCAGATGCTCAGGTAAGAGTCGCCCTCTCCAAAGCAAAAAACACAGCATCAATGGGACCAGACGGTGTCCTGGGCTGCATCCTACATGAACTCCAAGAAGAGCTAAACCCAAACATAAAACTACTGTTCAATCTCAGAAAAAGAAATAAAACGGAGACTAAACAAATAACGCCAGTCAGATGAATCAAAAACTTTTACTTAGTTAGCGCTTTCATGCAGGACACTGCCTGCACTTCTTCAGACAAAGTAAAATAAAGCACTTTACATTTTTATATAATACAAAATGCTTAAGCCAAACCCACAATTAATTGGATAATTAATTAATTTAACCAATTAAGTCAACAATGCAGCAACCACACAAAATTTGACTTTCAAAAATAGTATCCATCAGAAGTATTCATATAAAAATTTCATCACAACCAAACACTTTCAGAACTTAATTTTCCTATATTATTATAAAATATAATTCATTATAAAGTTATTAACTATCTAAATATAATTTAAAATAAAATAAATTCATTTTATATTTATTTTATGTATTTTATGTTGTGTTTAAAATAATAGTATCCAAAACCGAATTTGATTCCAAATGTTCAACAAGACAACCATTTTGTTATTAACAAAAATGCAATAAGTGTAATATGGAATTGTTTAAATCTTGAAATGCATATAAGCAGTCTTACAATAATGTGTATATACCCATCCTTATAAAAAGAATGTATATATTTCACTATCTCTCCAAAGCTTTAATGTTAAGTAAACATTTAATAGAACATGCATCATTTATGCCTGGATAGTTATGGGCATTAGTTTTCAACTGCCATAAAAGTTCAAATTCTTGCAACTTCAAATACCATGGCCCCCCTCTAGGATTTTTTTCCACTTTTTCTACTACATTAAACAAAAAACTGTGAGAATCATTGTCCATAACATGCTTAGCTAAAGCGTTTGATGAATTTCTTCTAGATATGGCATATAAATGCTCATAAATTCTATTCTTTAGCAACCTTTCGGTTCAATCTCAGCCTTACTACAGGTTATGTACCCAAAGAGTGGCGTACAGCAACAGAGGTCCCTCTCCACAAAGGTGGTGCCTCAATGGATCCTGGAAACTATCGCCCCATAAGCCTGACTAGCTTGGTCTGCAAAGCTATGGAAAGGATCATCATGGACCTCATAAATAAAGATATTGGCGACCTACAGACACTGGATCCTACCCAGTTCGGCTTTGTTAAGGGCAGATCCTGCCTCTTAAACCTGGTCAATTTCTTTGAAACAGTCACCAAGGCCATTGACGAGGGGAAGGTGGTCCACACAGCCTACCTGGACCTCGCAAAAGCCTTCAATACAATACCCCACTCGGGCATTATAGATAAGCTCGCCAGCTTAAATATAAACCCCTGTGTCACTAGATGGGTTGCAAACTGGCTCAAGGACAGAACCCACATGGTTAGAATTGCTGGAGCCATGTCAGACTCCAAACCAGTTACAAGTGGCGTCCCACAAGGCTCAGTCCTGGGACCTCTCTTGTTCGGTATATATTTCTCAGAGGTACAGGCCAACATGGAAGGACTGTGGCTGACCAAGTTCACAGATGACTGCAACCTAGGCACCATAATCGACTCTCCAGCCGACACAAGCATCCTCCAAAAGGGCCTCATAGAAACAGACAACTGGTGCCAGAGCCATGGCCTTAAGCTAAATGCCAAAAAGTGTATAGTCATCCCCTATGGCAAGAACAAAGTGCCCACAAATTACCACATAGGTGGTAATCCATTAAGTACAGAAGTAATTAGGGACCTGGGGACCCAAGTTGATAGCAATCTCTCATTTGACAACCATGTGGCAAAAGTGGTTAGAAAAACATTTTATATAGCCCACCTAATCATGAGGGGATTCACATCTAGAGCAGGGGAGGTCATCGTGCCTCTTTATTCATCCCTCATCAGGCCCATAATTGAGTACAATGCCCCTTTTGGGATGTACCTTACCAGACACCTGCAGCAACTGGAAAGACCCCAAAAGTACCTCACCAAGAGGATCAAAGGGCTCAAACAGATGCCATATGCTGCCCGGTTAAAGAAACTCCAGCTCTACTCAGTGGCATACCACCTGCTCAGAGGCGATCTGTGCCTGACGTATAAAGCCATGTCCAAACCGGAATTAATGGACATGCTGCACCTCAGAAAATCCAAATCCCATCAAGCTACGTGCTCGAGAGACTTGAACCTCAGCACTGCAATAAATAGGATATGCTGGAGGGACAGATTCATAACTCAGAGACTCCCTTCACTCTGGAATAAAATCCCAGTCCAGGTTAGGCAGAGTCCCTCATTGACTCTCTTCAAGAGGAATCTTGATGAGTGGATGAGGGATCGTAGGTTTACCCCGGGTATCACTTCTGTGTCACTGTTAGACAGAGGCACAGTATACTAACCTTGAAAAACGGCATAGCAAAATTAATTTAAAATGGGTGGCAAAAGCCAAACACACTCTGGCTAGGCTTATAAATGCCCTAGGGCAGATAGCCTAGTATGAACTTATGAACCTATGAACATATGTCTGAATATCTCTGCTAACACCAAAACCATGTAGCAAAAGCAGCACAGACACAATTACTTACAGTAACTCATTATCCTTTGCCCATTGTGACCCCATATTGTCAACCGATCTACAGATATCTTGCAGAAACAGGTTGCTAGCTGTAAGTGTACAACACAAAAGCCTGCACTGGAGTACAACCTACCTGGAATGGATTCACACATTCAATACAGAAGGTCATACTGGGCATGCTCCCGCACTTATAGAAATTAAGCCCATGTCTGACAACAAAATAATGTAAGGTCATACTGGGCATGCTCCCAAAATTAAGCCCATGTCTGGCAACAACAGTGGACTACACATATCTGACACTCTCAGACATTTGTGCACACACTCCACATTGCACACCAGTCATGCTTTGCACACACATCGGATAGGAATACACACATATATCAAAGGACAACACACTATAATAGGCCAAACTTACACATACATAGATGTGTGAAAGAGAGTGACAGACAGTGACAAAGAGCCTCCCATCATGAGGCCTGTCCCACCCAGCACACATCCAATTGGCTAAAACCACATGATGTGCAAATGTCCCTCAGCACAATAGTGTCTGTGGTGCTTGTGATAACTGTGTAACATGACTGTACAAGTCATTATTCATCTAGCAGTATACATGTTCCTGTTAAATGTAAACCTGTGTGTGACTCAGTGTTGTGTGAGTGCTTCCAGATGAATGGTTTATGGCCCATTCACACACACTGCACTCCCCATTGCCCTACTTTGGCAAGACTCCTGATGTTGTTCACCTTGAAATACACCTTTGAGGAAGGAATAACCCTTTAAACTCCATGGTGCGTGCAATAAGTGTGTAATACTATAGTGTGCTTTACTAGTTAGGGAGGAGTTCTAATCCCAGACATAGCCGACATGGCAATTGTGGGACCGTGCGTGTCTGTGTTTGTTTTTTTTTGTGTGTGTGTGTGTGTGTGTGTGTAGGAATTGATGCTTTTGTGTCCATTCACAGTCACTACACTCCCCATTGCCCTACTTTGGCAAGCCTGCTGATGTCATCCACCTTACAATACACCTTAGGTAAAAGAGTAGCCCTATAAGCTCTGTGGTGCATGCTATAATGGCGTAATGCTATTGTGTGATGTACTAGTTAGGTAGGGGTTCTAATCCCAGACATGGCAACTGTGTGTGTGTGTTTGGTTGTTTGTGTGTGTAGGGATCAATGTTTTTGAGGCCATTCACAATCACTAGGCACTCCTAAAAATGGAAAACATTGATATCTGTGCAGTAACAAAGACCTGGTTCAAGGCTCCAGAGAGCACCCCTGCAATACCAAGCTATAACTCTTACCACACCTTTCAGCCACCAAACCAGGACCAAAACACTAAAGGTGGAGGAGTGTCCATATTCACCAAGGATATTCAGACCACCAGGCTAGTTGCCCAACACAATGCATCTGAAATTCTCTAGGTGCAACTAACACTTGGTAGGACTGCAATCCAAATTGTATAGCTTGCTACAGATCCCCCACCATGCCCCATGATTCTCACTACACCTTTCTAAACATACTGGAAAATATTAAGATACAACCAAACACCCTAATACTGGGTGATTTCAACTACCCTGCCATTAACTGGGAAAACTACTCATGTACCAACACCTTTGCCCAACGGTTCTTGGAATTAATAATTTCCAATGCCTTGGATCAGCTAATCCATAGTCCAACCAGGACATCCAATATTCTAGACCTGGTCATTACCAACATGGGACATAGATGCTCCACACCTATGGGCACCCCCTCGGTGGTCAAGTCTGACCATAAGCTAATCACCCTTGACATCTCCATCCCTCCCCCACCCCCCCAGTAAGGAAACCTCTGTAAAAAAACTTCTCCAAAGCCAACTTCATGCTACACAAGTCAGAAGTGACAAACTTCATGACACCCATGCAGACAGGAACTGAAAGTTCGACTGTTGAATCCTACACTAAGGCACTGTATGAGCACATCCACTCGTGCATGAATCATGCCATCCCAAATAGAACCAAGATGTTCTCCTCCAAGAAAAGGAAGCCAATCTGGTGGTCCCCTGCCATAAACAAACTTTACAACAAAAGGAAGTAACATTTGCAGAAAAGAAGAAAATCCCAGGATGCAAAAACCTCCCTTACCAGCCTCAGTAAGAAGCTGAGATCACTCATAAAATCCTCCAAAGCTAGTTATGAAAATAATATAGCCAAAGATTCCAAAGAGAAATGCAAGCTGTTCTATAGCTATGTCAGGAATCTAAATGACATTGCTCAGATCTGTTCTGAGCTACAACAGAATGGCATTAAATATACTGATCCCAAGGATATTGTCAATATCCTGGCAGATCGATTCAGTGCCAACTGCACCCCCCTCTCACCCCCTAAAGGGCCCATCTCAATACTGAAAGATTGTCAGATTCTGCTAATAATGGCCACACAGGTAAAAACCACACTCTCCAAAGCTAAGAATGCAGCATCCATATGGGAAAAGACAACATCCCGGGCTGTGTACTACATGAACTAGAAAATGAACTGGCACCTCACCTAAGTGCCGTGTTTAATCATAGCATCACCTCAGGCTTCATGCCCACTGAGTGGCACACAGCTGCAGTTATCCCACTCCACAAGGGGGGATCCACCTTGGAACTGGGAACTACCGCCCCATCAGTCTGATGATCCTGGTCTGCAAAGCCATGGAACATATTATCATGGAACTTATAAACAAAGACATTGGCAACCGTCAAACACTGGACCCCACCCAGGTTGGGCTCGTGAAGGGCCAATCTTATCTCCTGAACCTTACTGAGATCTTTGAATCAGTCTCCAGAGCTGTGGATGAGGGTAAGGCAGTCAAACAGCCTATTTGGACCTCACCAAGGTCTTTGACACCATCCTCCAGTCTGGAATCATAGATAAACATACTAAGCTGGGCATTAATCCCTACATCACTAGATGGGTTGCCAACTGGCTTAATGACAGAACCCACACTGTAAAAGTAACCGACTCCAAATTCAGCTCCAGACAAGTGATAATTGGAGTACCTCAGTGTTCATTCCAGGGTCCGCTCATCTTTGGCATCTACTGCTCTGAAGTACAGGCCAATACTAAGGGACTCTGGCTAACAAAGGTCACAGATGACTGTAAACTGGGACCCATTATTGAATCCCCAAATGATGTGGATATTCTACAAAAGGGTCTTACAGACACAGATGCCTGGTGCCAGAGCCATGGGCTCAAGCTCAATGCCAATAAATGTATAGTTATCCCCTTAGGGAAGAAACATGTACCTGTGAATTACCACATAGGTGGCAGTACACTAAACACCAAAAGTGTGATAAGAGACTTAGAGACACAAGTAGACAGTGGTCTCACCTTCAATAACCACATCACCACAACAGTCAGGAAATCCGCCTATGTGGCACACCTCATCACTAAGGGCTTTTCATCCAGAAAAAAAGGAGGTCATTGTCCCACTGTACTCATCTCTCAGGTAGACCCATTATAGAATAAAATGCCCTGTTTGGTATGTACTTCTCAAGACATCTGCAACAACTAGAAAGGCTGCAAAAATACCTCACTAAAAGAATCAAAGGCCTAAAGCAGATACCCTATGCTGACCATCTAAAAACCATCCAGCTATACTCTGTCACATATCGTCTACTCAGAGGTGATCTCTGCTTAACATACAAGGCCATGTTAAATCCAGAGCTGTTGGACATGCTACACTTAATGAAATCCCAATCCCTCAGAACAACACGCTCCAGGGATCTAAACCTTGTCATTACAATGAACACAACATGCTGGAGGGATGAGTTCCTGACCCAGAGACTCCCCAGACTCTGGAATAGACTGCCCATAGATGTCAAGCAGAGTGCCTCTTTGGTCCTCTTCAAAAGGAGCCTTGACAATTGGATGGGAGATAGGAAATTCACCCCGGGGATCACGTCAGTTGCCCTGCTAGACAGGGGTCCAGGAAAGTAAATATTGTGGGAAGAAATAGCCAGGGAATTGTTATGGCTAGGCTTGTATAGGCCCTAAGACTGATAGCCTAGTACCAACCTATGAACCTATGAACTACACTTTCCATTGCCCTACTTTGGCAAGCCTGCTGATATCATTCACCTTGAAATACACCTTTGGGGAAGGAGTAGCCCTATAAGCTCAGTGGTGTGTGCTATAACTGCATAATGCTATAAGGTGGAAGTTCTAATCCCAGACATGGCAACTGTGAGATTTTGTGCGTGTTTGCCTGTCTGTGTAGGGATCAATGCTTTTGTGGCCATTCACAGTCACTACACTTTCCATTGCACAACTTTGGCAAGCCTGCTGATGTCATTCACCTTGAAATACACCTTTGGTGAAAGAGCAGCTTTTTAAGCCCCATGGCATGTGCTATAACTATGTAATGCTGTAATGTAAAGTACTAGATAGGTAGGAGTTTTCATCCCAAACATGGCAACTGTGTGTGTGTGTGTGTGTGTGTGTGTGTGTGTGTGTGTGTGTGTGTGTGTGTGTGTGTGTGTGTGTGTGATTGTTTGTGTAGGAATCATTGCTTTTGAGGCCATTCACAGTCAAATCACTTTCCATTGCTCTACTTTGGCAAGTCTGCTGGTGTCATTCACTTTGAAATACACCTTTGGGGAAGGTGTAGCCTTGTAAGCTCTGTGGTGCATGCTATAACTGCGTAATTCTGTAGTGTGGTGTACTTGTTAGGTAGGAGTTTTAATCCTAAACATGACAACTGTTAAACTCTGTGTGTGTGTGTGTGTGTGTGTGTGTGTGTGTGTGCGTGCGTGCGTGCGTGTGTGTGTGTGTGTGTGTGTGTGTGTGTGTGTGTGTGTGTGAGTGTGTTGGTTTATCTGTGTAGGGATCAATGCTTTTGAGGCCATTCACAGTCAAATCAATTTCCATTGCCCTACATTGGCAAGCCTGCTGATGTCATTCACTTTGAAATACACCTTTGGGGAATGAGTAGCCCAATAAGCTCCATGGCACATGCTATAACTGCATAATGCTGTAGTGTGACTTACTAGTTAAGTAGGAGTTCAAATCACAGACATAGCAACTGTGAAACTCCGTGTGTGTTTGGGATTGTTTGTCTTTGTAGAAATCATAGCTTTTGAGGCCATTCACAGTCAAATCACTTTCCACTGCCCTACTTTGGCAAGCCTACTGATGTCATTCACTTTGAAATACACCTTTGGGAAAGAGTAGCCCTGTAAGCTACATGGTGCATGCTATAACTTCGTAATTCTATAGTGTGATATACTAGACAGGTAGAAGTTCTAATCCCAATCATGGCAACTGTGAAACTCTATGTGTGTTTGTCTGTGTAGGGATCAATACTTTTGAGGCCATTCACAGTCACTACAATTTCCATTGCCCTACTTTGGCAAGCCTGTTGATGTCATTCACCTTGAAATACACCTTTGGTGAAGAAGTAGCCCTGTAATCTCGGTGGTATGTGCTATAACTGCATAGTGCTATAGTGTGATGTACTAATTAGATAGGAGTTTGAATCCCAGACATGGCAACTGCGAGACTCTCTCTGTGTGTGTGTGTGTGTGTGTGTGTGTGTGTGTGTGTGTGTGTGTGTGTGTGTGTGTGTGTGTGTGTGCATGTGTGCGTGTGTGTGTGTGTTTGTCATCCGTATCCTTTGAGGAGGTAGCTGTGATTGTGTAATAACAGGATGCATTGTGGAGTGGTTTTGCAAATTTCTTATATGGAGGAATGTCCACCTTACAAAGACAACAGATGTCAAACAGCAGAGGCTGGTGTAAACAATCCATACCCCTACATGTGACATTATGGATTGGGGAACAATTTAGGCAACCCTTGTATTGCCCAGAGAACACTCTCCACCCATGTCTCATACACAAGCACACTTGGCTATGCAACAACCACTATGTTGGTAGTTCTCTGCATATTTCCCACAGATAGTAACCATGATGTGATTGCAGTGAGCCACAGAGGACATGGCACCCTGTTCCATCCCTATAGTAGGCAGTCATTGCATACAGAGTGGTCCTTTGCTATGTTCCCAACTGGATGCCTGCAACAACTGTAGAATCAGCAAATGTAACCCACAAAGAAAATACCATGCCTTATACACCTGCCCTGTATGGACAGATGCCACTAACACCAGTGAATACCTGTATCATGCTGTCAATGTAGGTACAGAATCAACCTGAGTTCCATTGCCAGTTCTCACCACATAAGGTCAGGAATGCCACATCAGATGATAATCTGTCCACACAACATGCCCCAAACACCCCAGGTACACTTCCACATGTCACAGAACATGCATGCGGGACATGTGCACATCCCAGACACTGTCCATGTTATGGAATATAGAACACATACATGGCAAGCATTGCACACCACTGGCCACTCACAATAATAACCCAGATGAGTGGATGGTGAATACAATACCCACCTGTGTGGGCCAATCCAGAGATGATACCCCTGCGCCACACTGCAGAATATTGTCATGTGGCCTGATGCCAAGATATACCCTTTGCCTAGCCTTGTACAGCTTACTGGCACAGTCAGCCACTGCACACCTGTGAAGCAATGAACCCATGCATGTCA
>NC_056746.1:866894926-866914926 GCF_019279795.1 Protopterus annectens | reverse complement strand
CAAACTTCACCCCTCCCTCTCACCCCCAAAAGGGCCCACAACAATACCGGAAAAGTGTAGTGTCTTGGAAATCACAGATGCACAGGTGAAAACAGCCCTTTCAAAAGCCAAAAACACAGCATCAATGGGGCCAGATGGTGTCCCAGGCTGCGTCTTGCATGAACTATAGAATGAACTAACCCCCCACCTAAACACGCTGTTTAACCTCAGCCTTTCCACAGGCTATGTGCCCATAGAATGGCGCACAGCAATGGTTATTATACTTCACAAAGGAGGGGCCACAACTGACCCTGGTAACTATCACCCCATAAGCCTGTCTAGCTTGGTCTGCAAGGCTATGAAGTGCATCATCATGGAACTCATTAACAAAGACATTGGGAACCTCCAAACACTTGACCCAACCCTGCTTGGCTTTGTTAAGGGCAGATCATGTCTACTAAACCTGGATGACTTCTTCGAGACAGTCACCAAGGCAATAGACAAGAGAAAGGTGGTTCACACAGCCTACCTTGACCTCGCCAAGGCTTTTGACACCATTTCCCACTCGGGTATTACAGAAAAACTCACCAGCCTGAACATAAACCCCTACATCATGAGATGGGTTGCCAACTGGCTTACAGGCAGAACTCATATGGTAAGAATAGCGGGCTCCAGGTTTGACTCTAAACCAGTCACAAGTGGTGTCCCACAAGGCTGAGTCCTGGGACCCCTACTGTTTGGCATATATTTCTCAGAAGTACAGGCAAACACAGGAGGACTATGGCTAACCACGTTCACCGATGACTGCAAATTGGGAGCCATAATTGTCTTGCTGGCTGACACGGACATCCTCCAAAGTTGCCTTACTGAGTTGGACACCTGGTGTCAAAGTCATAGCCTCAAGCTAAATGCCAAAAAATGCATAGTCATCCCATTTTGGAAAAACAAAACACCCACAAATTACCATATAGGTGGCAGCCCCCTTAATACAGAAGGGGTAATAAGAGATATGGGGACCCAGGTAGATAGTAATCTCTCCTTTGACAATCATATTGCCAGAGTAGTTTTGAAATCCTTCTATGTGGCCCATCTAGTTACTAAAGGGTTCACATCTAGAAATAAAGAGGTTATAGTGCCCCTTTATTCGTCACTCATCAGACCCATCATAGAGTACAATGCTCCATTTGGGATGTACTTCACAAGACACTTCCAACAGCTGGAAAGACCACAAAAGTACCTCACCAAGAGGATTACTGGCCTCAAATATATGTCCTATGCATCCCGACTGAAAAAACTCCGGTTGTACTCAGTGACATATCGCTTACTCAGAGGTGCTCTCTGCCTGACTTACAAAGCCATGTCCAACTCAGAATTGATGGACATGCTCCACCTAAAGAAATCCAAGTCACTGCGAGCTACATGCTCTAGTGCGCTAAAACTCGCCACAACAATAAATAGAACAATCTGGAGGGATAGATTCCTGTCCTGCTTTGGAAGAAAATTCCTAACTACATTAGGTAGAACCCCTCACTAAGACTCTTCAAAAGAAACATTGACGAGTGGATGGGTAACAGAAAATACACCCCTGGGATCACATCATTGGCTCTGCTTGACAGAGGATCAGTGAATTAATCAATGGGGTGGCGAAAGCTGACACACTCTGGCTAGGCTTATAAATGCCCTCGGGGAGATAGCCTAGTAGCCATCTATGAACCTATGAACCTATATATA
Source organism: Protopterus annectens (assembly GCF_019279795.1). NCBI lineage: Eukaryota > Metazoa > Chordata > Ceratodontiformes > Protopteridae > Protopterus > Protopterus annectens. The sequence goes on along the minus strand of NC_056746.1, from coordinate 866,913,216 downwards.
TATATATATATATATATATATGTATTTATATATATATATATATATATATATATATATATATATATATAAAACCATAAATATAACTCAATACACCGATGTATATAAATACATATATATGAATATATATGTGTATTTACATGTACACATATATCTGCATATGTATGTATATATATATATATATATATATATATATATATATATATATATATATATATATATATATATATATCCTTATCCTTATGTGTAAACATTACTGCTGTTTATATCTTCCCAGATGTATCACACCGTATTTATCTGATATGTGTATATTTAGATATAACAACATATGTGATTCAAAAGCAATATCACAAACAACTACTATGCCATTGTAGAAGTCATAGCAGTTGCTCAATACTATTCAGCTATAGTAGAAAAACAACAACTGTCTTCACAGCTGTGATGGCTTGGTGGTTAACGTCTGTGACTATAGTGCACAGGGTGCTGGGTTCAAATCCTATATGGGCTGTTTATTTTGTTGCTGGGCAGAACAAGTGTTTTTGGATACAGAGCGGTTAAGGCAGTTTTGAGCAGCTTTAAGCAGGTTTGCACAGGTTTGCGCGACGGTAAGCACTGCTAACGTATGGTTAAATGTATAGCTGCTTACACTGTGTAGGCTTCACTTACAAGTGTGCAAGTGTGTTTAGCATTTATATTGCAGCAATGCTGAAACCTGCTAAGCATGGCTCAGCTCTGGTAATCAGTGTCACATTCAGGTTAGAGTAGCAAGGGGTGTGAATCTACTGTCTAGGACACCTGAGTATATATGGCTTGTACAACACTCCTTTCCATTTGAATGTGTTACATACATGGGTATCCCAGGTTATATGCAGTCACACTGGCATGTAGTGTATCATTACGTTACTACTGTTGACAGTGCTTTCACAAGTAAGAGTAGATTGCAGATTGTAATACTGGAACCAAACAACTCTGCATGCAAAGATGGACTCTGAGTCCTCACTGTCATGTTCCTGGTGTGTGAGCTCAGTCTCATTAAATATTTCCTACTGGATAGTTATCTGACATGGGGAAATTAACTGTAGACTACTGTGTGTATAGCATATGTCAGTGAGGGCTGCTGTCGTACAGTAATGGCATACCTATTGGTGTCAGACGTCTATCTGTCAACACATTCATCCTAATGCATAGCCAGTTGGCTAGCTGATGTCTGTCTGTCATCTGTACAGATGTGCAGATGTCAGGTATCCATCTTGGCTACTTACAAACAATCTATGCTTGACTGACACTGACATGTCTGCCCAGCTGTGTTATGAATGCCACAGCTAGGAATCCACACCCTGTACGTGCCACATGCCATGGATACCTCAACTACACTACCACAGTCAATAGAACATGCTTGGGTACAGGTTTCCAAGACAGACACTGACCATGTTATGTAATACCTGTTGCATACATGTGAACTGGAGCACCTAACTGGCCCTCTGCAAGAAGCACCCAGATGATTGGCTGATGCATGTAACTCTCACCTTGAGGATCACCCCTGTGGTATCTGTTAATAGACTGTTTGCTGGCACATGGCAGGTGGCATGATATCACTGTACACACATCCCCTACACTTCCCATCTCTCCGTGGACAATAGCCTGGTACACACCTATGAACACCTGCACTGATGGACCCCAGTACTGACAAATGTGCACAAGTGTATTACTGAGAATATCATTGTCTGTGTGTTTGTAGACCTGTAGTTGAGAATACCCTGAGGCCCTTCACACCCACCACACCCCCCATTGCCATAGTTAGATGTGGCTGCTGATGTACCGGACATTACATGTACCTTGTTACACTCTTCTTCCTAAGGGCTACCTGGGGCTTGCAGTACCAGCACTACACTGTTGTACAAATGGGTTGATAGGCATAGGATACCTGCTGAGTTCTGGCAAGTGTGTGTATGTGTGCATGTGTGTATATTTGTAGGGTACAGCATTCTGAGGCCACATTCTCCTAATGCAATATGCCTTGCCACACAGTATTATGGATAGTGATGTTGCTGACCATAGGAGAGCCATGAAAATGCATCACCCTACTATGCCTGTGGCATGTGCATTAGATGCATATCCCTGTAATAGCACTCTTGGGATAGACAAGGGGTTGTATTGCAGTCCTGGTCAATGTGTGATGGTGGGTATTGCAGAGTGCTAGCATGGGTTTCAGTGTGTACAATATCCATTGTGGGGTGTGGGTGCTGGGTATACTATCTTTACACCATGGCACCCCCGGTACATGTCCCATGTTCCACTGTATGGGGACCACTGTCACCATCAACCATACAGGTAACTGATAACACTATCCAGCCTAGTTATGTATGTGCTGTGTGCAACTTATCTGTAACATAATGGACACACTGATAAGGTAGTTAGCACTGATAAGGTAGTTAGCACTGATAAGCCCAGGTCTCTCAAATGTGTGTCGGACTGTTATGTGTTTGTCAATGTGTATATGACAGTATGTCACACAATGTATTGTCCACAAATAACCAGTACATCCCCCATTACCATACTGTACAGGCCTGGGGATGTTCTTCATGTAACATGTAACCCGGAACACACCTCATTCTAAAAGCTGTGTGGTGTGTGCAATTAAGGCACACACATCAGTAGCACTACATACCTAGGTAGGGGTTCTAGTCCAGTTTTCCCAAGTAAGAGTGTGTGTGTATGTGAAGGAATCTACTTCCGTTTGCAGAATATACATGTCCCAGGAGGTCATCTGTCTGAGAACTGCCTGGCATATGCTAACATTTCACAGGTATCATCCTGTGGAAATACATTCCATCACAACTAGTGGTAGATGTGTAAATGCCCTCTTCCTCACTGTGTAGCAATACTGGGGTTGGTATATATAGCTGGGTGTGGCTCTTGTGGACACAGCCACCATTATTGCAGTTACTGTTGAGTGTATCCCCCTGCTTAGCTGGCTGTAATACTGTAAAGTTCATGTTAACAGGTTAAGTAGTTGTGTATCACACTATCTGCGGTTCTACAGCACCTGTCACCCTCCAAAGGGTAGGTGCTGTGCCACCCACACCAGCACACCTATGTTTACTGAGTTGAGGATTGCACTATATTGGGGAAGGGGACATATACCCTGCCAGTACCATCATCAATGACATTAAACTAGCAGACTGCTTATTTCCCAATGTATTGTTGTGCCTATTCTGTCTTGGTGGACTTACATAGGCTACAATGTGTTCCTTGCACAGGTATATACATCCATGTGTACAGTATTCTCTGTGTATTTCATCAACGCTAAAGCCTCTGTGTGTGTTATACACAAACATGTGGTGTGTACCACCCAGTACACTTACCATTGTCCACTGTAGAAGGGCTGCTGACAGCAGCCACCATGCACTCACCTGTATACATCACCCCCAGACCTATCAGCCATGTGTCACATGCAGTAACTGTTATACAGACTTGTGACATGTGTTCACCTGTACCCAGGATATGGCACAGCCAAGGTGTCACCACAGTGTCATATCCCTTGTAGGATACAACAGCAGGCCATCCTCCTGCTGACACATGGACACCTACAACACAAACGGAATACATTATGGAGACCACAATCACTCAGTGTTAATAACAGTTATAGTGCATCATGGCTGGACAGCTACACTTCCTGACATGTAAGCATTAAACTTTACTGCTGACTACATGTTACACAGCATTACATTGGTACACCATAGTACAGTCACCATGTTCATCAGAACCATATTAACCTGCCCCTGCATTGATGTTATGGATGACAGGGATGTGGCAAAGGTATCATCATATTCACATGGTGTGCTGTTGGTTTGCCAGAGATCTAGGCTGAGCCATACGTTTGATACCATGTGTGTGAGTGAGGGGGTTTAATTATTAATATGGCCATGGTGATGTGGTGTGTGTAGGTATGGAGTTGCCAGAGCTGTGTTTGTATTGTGTGTATGCATGCACACAGTTCTGCCATGTGGCTGCCCTATACAGGTGTTTGCTGGACAGCTTAAGATCATACCTGGCAGGGTGTGCAGTTCATCATCTCCAGCCATGGACATGAGAACTGTGCCTGCCAGGGGTTCCACAAGCAGCACCGGGTACAAGCCATGATATGGCACTCTACCCTGATGATGACATATGTCCGTTGGATCCAGGTCCCTCCTGGGACTGGCCAGGACCCCATGCATATGGCCTGCTGTGCTGTGGTGTGGACAGTGCCCCCCTGCAGTGCTGGGGCTGGTACTGCCACTACAGGAGTGGCTCTGTGTTCTTGCATGACCACATTGACCTCCAGCTGTTGGTGTTGCTGGCCTATGTTCATGTGGCTGTTGCACCACTCCCACCACATGCTCGAGCATGGACATTCCACAGTCGAGGATTCCCATCATCTCACCCAACCGTCTATCCATGAACTCAGAAAAATAATGGGGGGCACCTGCAAGATCACGGATGCTGCCTGTAACAGCTGACTGAGTAGCCCTCTGCATCCTCAGAGCCTGTCTGGTGGACCATTCCATACATGTCTGCGCCTCCATGACAGCCTGAAACGTGCATCTGGTGCTACCAGATGTAGCACTTCTGCCAGGGGCATAATGACCAGCAGCCCTCCAATGAGAATCCCTGTACATCTGCGTATGTGGTACCCTGCCAAACATCCAGCTATGCCTGCTGTGTCCAGACACACATGCCATAGATACCACACTGTCCTGTCCCATGCCACCAACTGCCAACCATCCTTCTGCTATGGCCACTGGTGATGGAGTATGTATAGGCATTGTGACTGTGTGCGGGGATGGGGTTGATAACAGCGGGATGTCAAATGATGGCACAGCTTCAGCCCCTGGCAACCCCGCCTGTGCCTCAACACACATATCATCATTTTCAGTGTCTTTATGGACACCGACATCAGACTGCCTGCAGGAGGGACCATGACCCACCTTGCCACCTGTGAGGGGAAAACAAGAAAGGCACTTTAAGACCTGTACACCATTGCTTAACAGTACACACACACACACACACACACACACACACACACACACACACACACACACACACACACACACACACACACACACACCCTGACATTCCACCATACTACTTACCTGTCCCTGAGTTTACAGACTGTCCCTAGTTTTTTCTCTTAAGTTCCCCATCTTGCATAAGTCTTGAATAATTACAGTCAATAATACCAATCATTAATGTATCATTCTTCTAATTGCCTAGAAAAGTGATCACAAAACATTACATGTTACTCCATTACCTCTTTGACTTGATTGGAGTCATTTTTTCAAAGACTCCCTGATGTCATCCAGTTTTCACCCTGTGTTTGTCCAGACATCTTGAGCATGGCCCCCATATGTTATAGGCTACTACAGTCACTCAATAATGTCATGTACTGGAGTGTCATATGTAACTATTGTTCAGTAGATGCAAGATCTGTTGCTCTATTAACTTTTTATGTGGACTACAGTAATATTTGGAAACACTCTCTGGTGTTGTCTAGTAATTCTCCAATGCATCTGTAGTGTTGTATATGTGGATATTATTTCACCTTTCTGCTGATTGCAATTAAAACAGTATCCCTGTTGTCTAGTTTTCCCTACTAATGCATGTTTCATGCTACATACGTTATTATACTATCATCTGTCCTGAGATTACGTCAGAAAAGTATTCCTGGTGTCTCATGTGTCTGTCCATGTCCATGTACAGCACGATTTCAAAGGGAAGTTGAGAGGTATGAACAACCCCACACTCAACACATGTGCATACATGGACAGACACACAAACACACAGACGCATACTACATACATCAACCCCCCTGTACTCCACCAGATTACACTTACAGACAAACTAACCGCCCTCCACACACACACACACACACACACACACACACACACACACACACACACACACACACACACACACACACACACACACACACACTTACTTACTGGTGAGGTTGCAAAAAGATATTACACACAGACCTCTCATTACCCATCTGTCAACATGCATGACATATGGCAATCAACAGCATGTAGTGCAGCTACAGTCAATCCCTGCTAGCAACATTATATATCTCTGTGATTGATGGGTTGTGTTATAGGTGATGCCTCTTCCCCTAGAACACACTGCACCCATGTACACAGTATTGCTGTGCACCTGTTCGGCACCCTGGCATGTACTGTGCATCATACTTCACAGGTGCACACACCATTGCTGAATGTGTATATGTGTGTCAGTTATGTTTGCTCTGCTGCTCACAGCCCCTATGTGTTTGGCCGACACATACCTGGGATGATATGTGGACAGATGTAATTTGTGAATGCCTAATGTCTGATTTACAGATCTCATCATCAGCGGTGAATGTATGGCCCATAAAATACACTGACAACCTTCAAATGTTACCATGGCTATGGGGAATGTACACACCCTTATTGATATGGTGTCCTCTTCCTTGATTTGCCATGGGGCCATATTACTGCATATGTTAACATTACACAAACCTGATATGTGACATATGACCTGGACAATCAAATGCAGTGTCAAACAAAGTTGTTAGTTGTGCAGATGCTGATTGAGATGCATACAATTTGTGGGTGCAAATGTGTGCATGCCCTTATCATGGTGATTTGTTGCACCTACTGTTATGTGTACTAAAGCAGTCACTATTCCTGGCAGGAGTATACTAGAATGGGCCATCTGCATTTGCCAGTATTTGGTCAGTCTTCCTGACAAATGTCCCCCAACTCTGCATGATTGCAAGGTCAACTCATGTGCACATCCCTTGGAGGTCACACAGTGCCGTCACTATTGCTGTGGAGTCAGGGTTATGTCTGCCACAGTTCCTGACCTTGATTATGTGCAGATACAGCCATTTGTAGCATCCTTTGGATCTCTGCTTCAGTGCACTGTTGTGTCATGATGACACCCCCTCCCCACCCTCAGCCTTTTTGCAGATGCTTGACAACTATGGCCTACACATGTGTGTCATTTTGCAATGTCCCAAACACTGAACACCATGTGTACCAGCCTAGTCCCTGCTAATGAATGGCAAACATACAGGTGTACACTGGCACCAGCAAGGTACAGATGGGGATTATCTTAAGTGATACTGTCTGTAGGTTTCGATCGTGGTCTTGGTACACCAGTACACCTTGGAATGCATGCCTTTTTGGGACCTTTGCTGTTATGCATAAACTACCTGTAGAGAGGCCTGGCTGATGTTTCCTGTGGTACAAGTGTCCCATCTGATTACCCTAACCCATGGGCCACACTTATGCAGAGTCCAGGCAATTGCTGACATGGGTACTGCACAGCCAGTACTTTCTAGACATTTCTGCAACTCCATCAGTGTTGTGGCATGTTACTAGGCAGCCTGCATGACCAGTTTGCAACATGTGTTGTCATCTGTCTTGGATGGCCATCTGTTTATTTTCTACATTAATCCTGTCCCATACATCCACGCCACATACATGACTGCCTGCACTGTTTGCCATGGTATACACAATGGTGAGGTATGGCTATATGTCCAACTCCTTGGTGCTACCTGTTGGGTATGGGATACATTCCATGGCTTGTAAGATGTGTGCAAGGCACGGCTGCCTCTGTTGCAGGTAAGTGGGCACATTTGATGGCCAAACATCTTGGACAGCAAACCATTTGCTGGCGTGACATTGAGGAACTGTACTTGCTGGAAGGTCCATACTCATGAAGAATGTATGCTGTCAGTACCTCAAAAGCTGCATCCACAATATGTTATCTGGAGTGTATGCACACATATGCTTCCAATGTTTGTGAAGGTATGTATTAACCATATTTGCTGTCCTAACATGGGATTCCATATTACACATTGCAGGTTGTAAGGGTTGTGGAATGCAGTATTGTGATATGCCGTAGTGTAGAACTGTAACAGTTGCCATTGTAATAGTGGTATATACACTGCTGTAGCACTGTATAAGGGAGATGTTTCAGACATGTCCCTATTTGTCCCACCATTATGTTCATCTCTGTGCACACATCTTGCATTGACAGGATGTTAGTTGTATTGCAGGAATCTTACATACCCTTCAGATACACCATCATGGTGACCACTGTGATGCAGTGTAGTTAACAGCAATAATACGTGAACATGTACAGCATGCATTATGGGTAGGTGTGTTAAATATGTGCATGGAATATACCATGGCAATAACATGACCGGTGTATTGGCAAACCTGAACAAACATCATGCGCACCAGTTACAGCCATTTGTCCCGGCGGTAGACCAGAGGGACCTACATAATTGTACGAGAGATGTGATGTCAGTAGCCACACCTGTGGCATTGGTACAGGGTGGGTGCAGCATTGCAGTACATCAACAGTACAAACCCACAGTACTACAGATTATGCACATTGGTTTATTACTACACTGCAGCAACAGACTATATATATTTCATCTCACATATGCATGATCCAACTCTACAGATGTGGATGGATATGCAACAGTGGTCTACTGATATGCCCTGTGGCCTTACCTGCATGCACCTCAGCCATTGTGTGAGTAGTACCCACTCCACTATGGTCTCTGCTAGGTGTTGTGTTTGTGGGCGGCAGGTGCCCCGAGGCTGATGGGGAGCTCTTCAGCATGTGTCAGGGGGGACTGGATGGCATGACCCCCCCCCCTGTTGCAAGCTGGTCCCCCCTAACCACAGCAGCATGCCAACGGGCATGGCGGAGTAGATCAGTGCATCAATGTTGGACCTGCTCATAACTGCGGTTATGCAGGCTGACATTGTTTACCCTGTGGACAAGATCATTCCACTGGGCCATCATTCTCCTCCGACATATTGCCTGAAAGACATAAAGAGGGAAACAGGTCTGAGGACCTCATACTGCAAGATTATCATAGTTGTTAATACACATCTCTGTCCCCCCCCCCACCATATCGGCAACAACAACAATCTTATCACACAACTCAACAGGTATGTCTACAAGAAGACCTACCATTGGGACATATATCGTATTGTACAACAATTTGTGCTATGTGTTTGTAGTCATGTTCCATGTTCAAACACTATCATTGACAATGTCACCTGCTTGCCATTGTAAGGGCCACTATGGTTCCATATATGCATGAGTTCTGTTTGCTATGTGATTTGTTTGCAGTTAAAAGCATTCTGTAGAGTCTCTTTGCTCCTTTATCTGTTTAAAAACTTTCATTTTGTGGCTTTCTGTAGTGTTTACTGTCTGTAGGCTAATAGCTTTAGTATTGGTCCTCACCCTCCCTCCCTGTCGGTGTCTTGTTGTTATACTTGGTGGCTTTGCAGTTGCCCGACCCTACTGTAAATCTAATCTGGGACACTCCTCCCAGGCTAGTGTCATTAGCTCATTCTACCTAATACAGAGAGAACATCTGAGAAGGCCTTCTGTTTCTCCTTTTTCCCTTTCAAAAAAAAAAAATGCCTGAATCTCCTTGTGTTCTGACTGTGCTTCTTAAACATTTTGGAAATATAGAGTATATTTTAGAGCATTTATTATAACTGTAATTGCCTTAATATTGCTACAACTCAAGTGCTCTAGGTTGCACTGCATCTGAATTGTTTGTGTGTTTTAGCTGCTTTTCTGTATATATAGACTTCTCTGTATATGTAGACTAGCTAGTTATTCTGCTGTAAATCGTTTTTCAGTTGTGCACTTGTCTTGCTTCATTTAAAAAGTTTTAAATTGCTAATTTTGTAGAGTTTTAATTGCATTTACTGTTTAGGACTACACACTCAAGTGTGTTAGCCTTTTCTGTGTTTATTTACTGTATTATTGCATTGTTTAGCCTGTTTCAACAAAAAAATACTATCTTGTTTGCTCGTTTCCCCACCCTAGTCCATATCCCAGGCTTTGCTTGTCTGAGAACTTTATTTCCTGTGTTCAGAGCTATCCAGACCGTGCTGTGGTCAGTGGGAGTGGTGAGCATTGTACTGCCTATCTAACACTATTAGCTTGTTTGGGCTGATTTCTATCCCTTTCAACTTTCTGGCTTAAAAACACCTGTGTTTGCACATTTTTCACATCGTGCAGCACTGCAAGGCTACAGTTAACCTTAGAACTAGCTGGTTTCTCAGTAGTAGCACTAAAATCTGAACCCCTGTGACAAGCACTTGCTCTAGAACCTGCTGGAAAGCACTAGGAAGGCTGAAACTGGTACAAGCACTCAACTCTCCTTGTCAATAAGGAGAAATTAATCATAGGCACTAAACAGCCTGTAATTTTTGCAAAAGTAAAGGTAAGGGCATACAGCTCTTAAACTTTACAAAAAAAGCACCTAAACAGGCATGTCCAAGGGTCAGCTTCTGGTGATTTCTCCTGTCCACCCGGTGAATCTGGGCATACTGGGGCAATGCGGCAACTGCCTCATGTACACAGACAATCCTCTACTCCTACCACCCCACAAACCTGAGAGAGAGATGCACTTATAGCCAAACTGGAAGCAAGCTCCTCTCAGGTGTGCAAGACAGTCAGAAGGAAAGAGGAGAAGGTTACCACACCTAAACTACACCTCAAGCAACTCCTTCAAACTTACACCATCAACACCCACACATAGCAACACTAAACCCACATATGCAGAGGCCCTTAACATTAACCTGCCCAAGCAACAAGGACCTCCTAAAAACACCAGTCACAACCAAAGTGACACATAGCTCACAACACCAGTGTGCCACCCAACAACAGCCCCTAAGGCAAGGCAATGCACCCAATACTTTAGTCACAGGTGACTCTATAGTCAGGCACACTGATGTCCCACTCATCAGGCTGAACAAGCCAGGATCTGCCACATAACATATGTAATCAAGTCACTCCACAACAAGCACACATACGACTCTGTCATTGTCCATGCTGGAGAGAATGACTTGAGACATACCTCCCTGGACTACATCAAAAGAGAAATGGAAGAGCTCTTGGATCATGTGGCCCAGGCAGGTATGACCCTAGCCCTGAGTAGCATCCTGCCTTCACCCAGAATAATACCACAGTATAAGGACAAAATGATTGACTTCAACAATTGCCTAAGCTTCTGGTGTCATTCAAAGGGGATCCAGTATCTGTCTGCCTGGGAAGACATGATCGACAAACCACAATGCTTTGCCAGAGATGGTCTGCACCTGTCACCCCTGGGATTCAGGTTACTGGCTAAAGCTCTTGCTACCCCTATAGTGCCTTTTTTAGGCAAGGTTCAAAGGATAAAGCCAAAAGTGTTGTAACCCCTGCGAGTACAGCAGCTGCAAGGTCCCAAAAGAACAAGAAATCCAAACAAAAAAAACAAGGACCAGCAAACAAGGCACCTGATTATAAATACTTTAATAAAAGTATGTAGCTTCTTATGACAGACCGGTTTTTGGCTGATTTAATACAGAGCCATCATCAGTGTAAAAGATTCATACAAAAAAGAGCCATTTTATAAATAGTTGGATAGAACATGTGATTAATTACAAATGCTCATTTAGACATGGCTTAAAGAGACCACCAAGCTTAATAATCCATTTTTTCTCCATGGATTTCAGTAAATCATGCCAACCTAATTTATTATTTCTGGGTCTGTTTATTTTATCTATAATGGGTAATATATTTGGCCAAGTGCAATTGTCCTGCATTTTATGTTGATCAAACTTCCAGACCCTTAAAATTCAGATAATCTGAACATCTCAGTGACATGAAAAATAAAAACAATGCTCTTTACAAACATTCATTAATACACAGTAATGCTTGTTTTAGTTTCACCATTATAGATGGGAGATAGATGCTCCACACCAGTGGTCACCCCCTCATTGGTCATGTCTGACCATAAGCAAATCACCCTTGATATCCACATCCCACCCCCACCCCCCAGTAAGGAAACCTCCTTAAAAAAACTTCTCCAAAGCCAACTTCATGCTACTGAAGTAAGAAGTGACAAACTTCACGACACCCATGCAGATGGGATCTGAAAGTTCGACTGCAGAATCCTACACTAAGGCACTGTACAAGCACATCCACTTGTGCATGAATCGTGCCACCCCAAATAGAACCAAGATGCTCTTCTCCAAAAAAAGGAAGCCAATCTGTTGGTCCCTGCTATAAACAAACTATACAACAGAAGGAAGAAACTGTTGCAGAAAAGAGGAAAATCCCAGGATGCAAAAATCTCCCTCACCAGCCTCAGTAAGAAGCTGAGATCTCTCATAAAATACTCAAAAGCTAGTTACAAAAATAAAATTGCCAAAGATTCCAAAGACAACCACAAGGCATTCTATAGTTATGTCAAGAATCTAAATGGCAATGCTCAGATCTGCTCTGAGCTACAATAGAATGGCATTATATATACTGATCCCAAGGATATTGCCAATATCCCGGCAGATCGATTTAGTGCCAACTTCATCACCCTCTCACTCCCTAAAGAGCCCATCTCATTACCAAAAGATTGCCAAATTCCGGTAATCACAGCCAGACAGGTAGAAACCTCACTCTCCAAAGCTAAGCATACAGCATCCATGGGACCAGATGACATCCCAGGCTGTGTACTACATGAACTACAAAATGAACTGGCACCTCACCTAAGTGTCATGTTTAATCATAGCCTCACTTCAGGCTTCGTGCCCACTGAGTGGTGCACAGCTACAGTTATCCAACTCCACAAGGGGGGATCTGTCTTGGATCCCGGGAACTACCATCCCATCAGTCTGACAAGCCTGATCTGCAAGGGCATGGAATGCATTATCATGGAACTTATAAACAAAGACATCGGCAACTTTCAAACACTGGACACCACCCAGTTTGGGTTTGTGAAGGGCCGATCTTGTCTCCTGAATCTGATTGACTTCTTCGAATCAGTCTCCAGAGCTGTGGATGAGGGTAAGGTGGTCCACACAGCCTATCTGGACCTCACCAAGGCCTTCGACACCATCCCCCACTCTGAAATCATAGATAAACTTACTAAGCTGGGCATAAATCCCTATGTCACTCGATGGGTTGCCAACTGGCTTACTGACAGAACCCAGACTGTAAAAGTAGCCGTCTCCAAATCCAGCTCCAGACAAGTGACAAGTGGAGTACCTCAGGGATCAGCCCTGGGACCACTCTTGTTTGGCATCTACTTCTCTGAAGTACAGGCCAACACTAAGGGACTCTGGCTAACAAAGTTAGCAGATGACTGCAAACTGGGAGCCATTATTGAATCCCCAAATTATGTGGATATTCTATAAAAGGGCCTTACAGAAAGAGATGCCTGGTGCCAGAGCCATGGGCTCAAGCTTAATGCCAAGAAATGTATAGTTATCCCCTTTGGAAAAAAACATGTACCCATGAATTACTACATAGCTGACAGTAAACTAAACATCGAAAGTGTGATAAGAGACTTAGGGACACAGATGGACAGTGGTCTCACTTTCGATAACCACATCGCCACAACAGTCAGGAAATCCTTCTATGTGGCACACCTCATCACTAAGGGCTTTTCATCCAGAAAAAAGGAGGTCATTGTCCCACTGTACTCATCCCTAATTAGACCCATTATAGAGTATAATGCCCCGTTTGGTATGTACCTCACAAGACATCTGCAACAGCTGGAAAGGCAGCAGAAATACCTCACTAAAAGAATCACAGGCCTAAAGCAGATGCCATGTGCTGACCGTCTAAAAAAACTCCAACTATACTCTGTGGCATATTGTCTACTCAGAGGCTATCTCTGCTTAACATACAAGGCCATGTCAAACCCTGAGCTGTTGGGCATGCTCCACTTAAAGAAATCCCAATCCCTCAGAGCCACATGCTCTAGGGATCTAAACCTTGTCATCACAATGAACAAAACATGCTGGAGGGATAGGTTCCTGACCCAGAGACTCCCCATATGCTGGAATAGACTGCCCATACATGTCAAGCACAGTGCCTCATTGGCCCTCTTCAAAAGGACCTTTGATGATTGGATGGGAGATAGGAAATTCACCCCGGGGATTATGTCAGTCACCCTGCTAGACAGGAGTCCAGAGAAGTAAATATTGTGGGAAAAAATACCCAGGGAATTGTTATGGCTAGGCTTGTATAGGCCCTAGGGCCGATAGCCTAGTACCAAACTATGAACCTATGAACCTATGAACCATTGGTGGCCTGTTATTGACAATGTCGCCTGCATGCCATTGTAAGGGCCACTATGGTTCCATATATGCATGTGTTCTGTTTGCTATGTGACTGCTGCACATCTGTTGTTTTCTGTTAATGAGGATATCTATGAATTCTGTTAGACATAATCCCGGAATGTGTGGACTATTGCTACCAAATATGTTCTATAACAGTGACACAATAGTATGTTTAGGAAACAGTTGCCAGCAGAACCACCTCTCCCACCTCATCTGGCCATGTTACCAGGCCAAATCACATCTCGGACCCACAATTGGACCTCCTCATGTACTGGTCCTGCACTATCTTCAGGCGAAACCACCTCAGGGCATGGTGTTTGACCCCCCTGGGAACACACACAGACAGGATCCTGTCACCCAAAGTCAGATTCAGGGTCTGGTGCATAGGGAGCTCCACAGAGACTTGGGGAATGTGCTACAACACCTTGAGGCCCTCAGTACACACTCACAGGGTCTTCATGCTCCTCCTGCTCAGCCCCCAGCCCAGGCACTTTCAGGGCCGTGAACATGATCTTGTGACTGCCCATGGGTGGGGACCTTGGTCCCATTGTTTCCATATGGGGGCTCATGGGCTTCCACATCTCAGACAACACTCCCCATCTAGGGTGTTTACCCACCACGTGTGTCATATATCACCCCTGTATGCAGTCTTGTCTGTCTTCCAACCTACCTCCCCTAATATACCTACTATCCTTTTGCAAATTATCAATCCCACCTTCACAAGCAAGGGCAATGTGTTCCCAACATGGGGTTCACACCTGACATAACTGTCCATTTTGCATCCCCTTACTGCTGTATATATGTGTATATATATATATATATATGTATATATATATATATATATATATATATATATATATATATATGTGTGTGTGTGTGTGTGTGTGTGTGTGTGTGTGTGTATTGATATGTGTGTGATGTTCCCTCACACATATCATGCAGCACTGTCATTATGTATTTATATAAATATGTGTGAGTGTGTGTTTGTATATATATATATATATATATATATATATGTGTGTGTGTGTGTTTGTAGATACATATTATAAGCTATGTGTATAATATAAATATATATATATATATATATATATATATATATATATATATATATATATATAATTATATAGGTGTATGTATATATGTAGATATACATGTGTATGTATTATATATATATATATATATATAAATATATATATATATATATATATATATATATATATATATATATATATGGGGTGCATTCAGACATTAGGTCCACACTCTCTAAATCTACTTCCTGCACAGCTGCACTGTTCTGCCTTGCTACAACACAGACAGGTGTCACATGTGGACACAGCCTAACATTAAGGGGTATATATAGAAACAGACTGCAGGCAAGCCTATTACACACCTATGGCATTTGTGCATGCTACATTACACATTAACATGACTATCTTGCAAGTGGTGGGCTCTTAAATGTATGTGTCCATCATAACAGCATTACTTTAACCACCAGCTATTGGCCACACTAATATACATGTCTCGCAGTACAGAATACACACTATGATGGCTTACATCTTGTTAGTCAGTGCTGATCTGCACAGTTGACAGGTTTGGCCCACTGCCAACAGGGGCATACACTATTGTCCATAGCAGTTGTTCAGCTGGATATCATTGCAACAACAACACCTGATGGCACATATAAATCATTCCACATCACCTATCCCATTATTGTGGACCAAGTACTACATTCAATTACATGCATATATGCTTCACGTACCTGTTGTGGGAATGTCATCACTTCCGGATATAGTTTGCTGTGTGGATGGATGGATGTGTGTTTGTTTGTTTGTTTGTTTTTATTTCTCACTCTCTCTCTCTATTTCTGTCTCTCTCCTATACATGAGTTAAGCTGCTTTGAATAGATTGCAGCATGGATTTTTGTAGGTGATACACATGATCAGGTGATGGCCTCTGCACCAATCAGTGTCCACCACTTGCTACCTGCATGCAGCCTGCTGTGTAGTACTTCCAATTCACATTGTTATGGCAACCCACTACTATAAATTCCTAAATCATGTGAGTGTGGTCACTATACCTTTCCTGTAAGTAGGACATCCTTCCTGTGTGTGGCCAGCAGTGTTACAGACAGCAGGTAGCAGTACCTCTTACAAGAGGACTTGCAGACACAGGCCAACTACATATTTCTATAAGGTTCCAGACCTACAGACACAGTGTGAGTAGTGTTGTTATATGCATTGTATACTACTAGTGTTACAGGGTTTGTGTGTACATGCTAGTTTAGCATGGAATGCATAGCTCTCAACTGTGGGCCTATCCACATGATGGCCAGAGGATTGTCTGTTATATTTAGTCTGTCCACCTCACAGATCTTGTCTGAAATGTATCACTGGCATTCTGTCTGTTGGGTGCTATCAGTACATGGCTACATCCATTTGTTTCTGACTTCATATTCCTGACCAAGGGTGTGTTGCAAGCAATCATGTAACACCAGCAACTCTCTCAGTGTATAGCAACAATATTGCAAATATGGCCCTGTGTTCCAGCCTCTGTCCTCCACCTATATACCAGGCTTTGTCCATATGTTATGCAGTAAGAGGTTGTTAAGCAGTGGCCTATGATTATTTCATGCTGCCATTCCTGCCATCATTCCAGTGATGTTGTGGTCCCAACACATATTGTGGGGTAGGGTCCATATATATGTGGGCTACAGCTGGACAAAATGTGTGTGCCCTTGTGCAGTCCAGAGTTCAGTGTATGTAACATTGTTATATGCCCCTGTAAGTCAATCTATGGGGGAGGGGTACACACCATATATAACCTAGGCTGTTACAACATGTGAGCGATATTAGTTGTAAGACAGCTTAAGGTATATGGCTGTACATTTTCATACATTTCACCTTGGGAACATTGGTGGCCTAGAGCTTACTGTCAAACAGACCGTTCTGTTTGTCAGTGTGATAGTGCTGTTTTAAGTTAAGCATTGTTATGTAACAGATGCATCTTCATTGTGACAACTTAATTCTTTTCCTCCTAGGGGTTGAGTACAAAGTGTAACTGGAGGCTGCTGAACTACATCTCCATTACTTACTGTTGATGGAGTGTTTTCTTCTGGCCCAGTGTTTCTTTATTGTTGTACTACTTCCAGTAACAAAATTTGTATAACCTCACTGAAGGTACAGCTGCTAAGTACAGAAGCACATCAAATGAAAGAAGATAGCAGCAACCACCACTAAAGTTCAGTATTTAATCACCAATAAAACAATAAAACAATAAAACAGCAGCAAAATATATAAGATGAGCACTTTCGGACTGTGCCCTTCATCAGATAAACATCATTAGAACACTTATTTTAAAATAGCTTATTTTAAAATAAATGACAACCAATAAAATCTAATGCTATTCTAAAATAAGTGTTCTAATGATGTTTTTATCTGATGAAGGGCACAACCTGAAAGCACTCATCTTGTATAGTCTGCTGCTATGTTTTATTGTTTTATCATTTTATTGGTGATTTAATACTGAACTTTAGGGGTGGTTGCTGCTATCTTCTTTCATTTGACTGCTGTACTAATTGAAGGCCTTGGCCTGGACAGCAACATATGTTATGATTTTGGATTACTGTATAAAATGATTTGCTTGAGAGTTGCATTACTCAGTTAGTACGTATTTCAAACACCTAACAGCGATATGGCATGGCATATACAACTGTAATAGTACACAAATAAACATTTCTTATGTATGCAAACCTGTGTGTGATGTCATATCCTTTGACTTTTTTGTGGGTATATGTTTCATGCAATAATTGTCTTTTGTATGAGATAATCATATACTGTCCATTTTAAAAGGTGGCAACTGTAGGAATACTGGCTGTTCAATATACTGTGCACCCTCTAAATATGTATCTTCCTATACATATCTAAATGTAGTAATATATATATATATGTTCATAGGTTCATATGTAGGTACTAGGCTATTGGCCCTAGGGCCTATACAAGCCTAGCCAAAAAATGTACCCTGGCTTTCGCCACCCAAGAAAATTATTTTCCTGTGCTCCTGTCGAGCAGAGCCACAGAAGTGATCCCCGGGGTGAATTTCCCATTTCCCATCCAATCATCAAGA